>NC_141536.1:128072498-128372498 GCF_021556685.1 Rattus norvegicus
GGGAGGAGAATGCCTTATAATTTCAACATTGTTTTAGGGAAAGCATATTAAAAGTAAATGACTTAAGTTTTCATGTTCAAATTATTATTTGTTTTTCTGATATTGGTGCTGATATATATAGTTTAAATAGCATACACAATAGTGATAGGTTATCTAAAGTCTACCTTCTATTAGAAAAACTTGCTGAATAGGAGACCTATTTCAATATTTATTTCAATAATAATGCCCAATCCAGACATAGCCAGAAATGAGCCCCCATGGAGCTTTGAAATTTCTTGCAAAATTTTGGCCATCATACTTATTTCAGTCCCTGAAGGTGTATTTATTCTCAAGACACAGTTAAATATTTTATTAATGATGTTTGGATGCTATGTAGAAAAGTAGAATTATGGATGAATAAATATGACAAATAAATCAGTTGATATATTAATTTTCTTTCTCATATTACCCTATACGGATATCTGAGCACAAAGTTAATTGTCTAATTAACCTTTACCATTGTATTTTCATTTAAGAGAAACATTTTAAAATGAGGCAAATCCTTAAAGCAACTTCAACAATGCTGCATAACTTACAAGTTGGAGATTAAATCAGCATTTGGCCATATTCATAGTACCTGTTTAGTTAAATTCCTGATACTTGTTTCAATAGGATTTTCTAATGAAAAAGGAACAACATTTTAATTGAGTTCAGCACCACATAATTGTTAAAGTCTTTTTGTAGTTTAAAATGAGTGGCACGAAAAAAACTTGATAAATTGCTGAAGTTAGGAGTTTGAATAATTCTGACTTTAACAAATTATATCATTATAAATTAAAGTGAATGTATGTCCTTGTAGTAAAACTTCCATATAAGCATGCTGTCCTGTATAGTATAAAGCTTTCATGTTTGATGATATGACTGAGTACATATCTTAAATATTTTCATAACTCATTAAAAGCACTTTTAATCCTCTCCTATTTTACATAAACATTTAGAATGTATGATTGAGCTTCTTTGAATGTGAGAATTGTTTTATGGTCAAAGAACTAGGAAATATGTAAGAGGACACTGGTCATTTATAACCTGGATAAGTGTTTATGCCTATGTAGGATATATGGACCAGGGTTCATGTAGGGGGAGGACTATTCCCCACCACATACATGACCACCCCTACCAGCTGCTCATTGGATGTACTGGTGACATACAGTTCTACACTTCCTAGTTGAAAAAAAAAACCGAAACCACATGTTTAAAAGCTCTCAGATGGGGCTGGGGATTTAGCTCAGTGGTAGAGTGCTTACCTAGGAAGCGCAAGGCCCTGGGTTCGGTCTCCAGCTCCGGAAAAAAAGAAACAAAAAAAAAAAAAAAAAAAAGCTCTGAGATGAGTCACAGAAGTAATGTTCTTCTGAGAGGTACACTCTCAAAACAAACGCCAAACCATTTTATGGATAAAGTTAAATGGCTCGAAATTGAGCATGAACAATAAACTACATGTCCAAAAAAAGCACTGTGGTAAACTATCAACAAAGCCACAAAGAGCCAGCCAAATTACTGGGTGCAGAAGGTAAGAATGTGACTATTAATATTATTGAAATTAAAGTGAATTAAAATGTTAATAAGGAATAAGAAGCCATCAAAATGATGAAATATCTATATTTGGGACTCAAATATTAGACTGTCATTTAAAAAAATAATTCATGGGTTGACCAATTAAGAACCAGCAAACTAGAGGATCTAAAGATTTTTCAGCATGGAAAAGCGAATAAAGGAAGACCTTAGGAGCCAAATTATAGATGTGTAGAGAATAAACAGTAGGTATATCATATAGCTACTGTATATACATACATATATATATACATATATCTATATATATCTATATAGATGGAATTTATGAAAATAGTAACGGGGGATTGATATTCGAATGTATGAGAATGTCCCAGAACCAATGAAATGTATATATCTTATATTCAGGCACACTCATAAATCCCAATTAGGATACAGGAAAAGAGAGATATAAGTAGACACACAGAAGCCCAACCACACCAAGTCAATAATTAAGTTCTAAAAATATAACAGAGAACAGACATGTTAGTAACCTGACCAACCACCATTAGACCAATGAATCTCATAGAATCAAGAAGAATATGGATGGGGTATTCTGAACAATTATCTTGCAACTAGATTTGTAAACATTAAAATTATCTTTCAAGAATAATATGGATGTTGGCAAAAGAGGTCCCAGAGAACCCCCAAACTGAGCAGAGTTTTTCAAATGCTATTGATTACCCATTACAAATTGACCTTAAGATAGTGTTACTGAAAATTCAGCATACTTAGGGCATAGAACATCTTCATGTAGAAATCTAAATGATACTCAACTAGAAGTTCCACTCCCATAAATCAGTGACTTGCTCAACCTTATTGTAGATGGCAATTAATGTAGAGCACTAACTAGACAATATGTGGAGTGTGAAAGACCTTAGAATACTTAGTCCTGAACGGAATGTTTGTATCACAATCCTCCATGCCAGGCTCAGAGATCTATGTATAAAAGAGGATGGAAACATACTCAGACCCAGAAGTGATGGACAATTCTGAGGAAACTGTTTTCCAGACACAACAGGACAGATGCAGATATGAAGTAAAAAGACTTAGCAATATATGTATGCTATGCACAATCTCACGCCTGAGAAAATCTGAACACAGAGGATGGGAAATGGGCTCAAAGTCCAATACGTTTTTGCAAACAATAGTTATCTAGAAGAGGGAAAATCTGCCTTCTTAAATGACAGGGCAATGGGTATATCAGCCGTACTCCAGGGTGAGCCCCATACTGAGCAGTAGTAGCCAACACAAATCAGAATCCATGTTTTTAGTGACATTTTTTTAAAGGCAGAAAAAGATGAAACTGACTGAGTAGGTGTGGTGGTTTGAGTATGTATGGCCCATGGGAAGTGGCACTATTAGAATATGTAGTCTTGTTGGCATAGGTATGGCCTTGTTGAAGGAAATGCATCACTGTAGGGGTGGTCTTTGAAGCTCTGCCTACTGTAGAGGAGATCTTCCTTCTATCTGCCTTGAAGATAGTCTTCTCCTGTCTGCCTTTGGATCAAGAGGTAGAACTCTCCGCTCCTTCTCTAGCGCCATGTCTTCCAGGTTGCTTCCATGTTTCCTACGTCGATGATAATGGACTAAACCTCTGAACCTGTAAGCCAGCCCCAAAGAAATGTTCATAGCAATAGAAGCCTTAACTAAGAGAGTAGAGCTGGGGGAAGGTCTTGAGGGAGTTAGGTGATTGGAAAGAATATGACAAGGGTATTCTGTAGGAAATTTTCAAAGAATAAACAAGAATTTCTACCTATAAGACAAGAAATTAACGGAATGACTGTGAGATATACAAATAGATGTCTTTCCAGAAACTGAAAACTTGAAAAAAATTACTTCCAGCAGTTTCTTGCTGAAAGGATGCCCCAACAGTATACAATGAGAAGGAAAACAATGTTATATAAAAAATCAAACTATAAAAGTAATCAGTTAAAAAAGAATAGGCAATATGTAGGTAGATCTGAAGAAACACTGATTGCACAAGTCATAAATAGCCCATATTTGTAGATAAGAGAAACCTAAATGTTCCATAGAAGGCAAAATGCATTAAAAATGTTCTAAAAATAATTTTTTTCTTGGATTAACTGTAGTCATTATTAAACTAAATTGTTAGTTTTCTATGAAGAATACGAATTAGCTAATTATTCTGTTAAATGAATATAGCAACAAAAACTCTTTTTTTTTTTTTTTTTTTTTTTTTTTGGTTCTTTTTTTTTCGGAGCTGGGGACCGAACCCAGGGCCTTGCGCTTCCTAGGTAAGCGCTCTACCACTGAGCTAAATCCCCAGCCCCAAAAACTCTTTTTGATCTATCATCTATCTGTCTATCTATTGATCGATCGATCTATTTACATACCTTCTATTCATATATAAAACTATACATTGTGTAATATAACTATATAATATTATATATTTATACATTTTTAACAGACTCCCATTTTTTTCCACAGACTGCCTGAAACTCCCTATGTAGCCTGGAATGACCTTAAATTTATGGTAATCTTAGTCTCAGCCCTTCAGATTTTGGTATCTAGATACATACAACTAAACCCTACTTGGTAGACAATATTTTAACATATGGATTGTAGAATTTAGCTGTCTACCATTTACATAGACTTTAGTAGATTTGTTCAAATGTAAACAATGTTATTCTTTTAATCAATTTTGGTTTTGAAACGTTTATTTTTCATAATCCACATGCCTTATATTATGTAATACATTATTTATAAAATAATTAAATATTTCCCACATATTGGTTATTTCTAATGTAAAAAAGATAGATATGGCACACAGAATCAAAGCTTCTTTTAATACTGTTTAAGTGTATAGAAGTGGATTTCAGAAGCATGAGTTTCAGAATTATTGTTTTTATGTGATAGAGTTTTTCTGGCCAAGATTTCGACTAGTTAAGAGTATTTATATGTGTTTGGTAGGAATCCTCATGTAACTGTAGTGTGCGACAGTCCCTTTTGCAGAAATTAAGTTATATGTGTGGGTATATTTATATTCCTGTGCATGTGTGTTGCGGAATAGCTGTATAGCTACCATTTGAAAGTGCAAATTTTGATCATTATATATTAATCTGTCATTGGTAGTAGATTTGCTCACAAATTAGCCTGGTTAATGTTTTTATAAATCGAGTTGAACTGGTTTTAGAATAGACACCAATAAATATAAAGGGCTTGATTGGTAGGCATAGAATAGATTTATGAAAGAAAAAAAAATAAACAAAAAGCCAAAAACCTCCCAGATGTCCCTAAGGCCTGTGAGTGAGGAGTAGCATAAGTTGTCTTAGGTAAAGTTGGTGATACCATAAAATAGAAATGAGTGCTCCAGAACACTACCAGAGACTTAAGTGGCATTATACAGGGAGCACTGTGTGTTAGCCTGTGTCTCAGGAGGAATTTGTACTTCTGATTGCTTTGCTTTGTTACTCTCGAGAAGGTGGGTGATGACCTCACATTCTTCTATATCCTGGCTACTCACTTTTTCTTCCCCTTCAATCCTTGATTAAATCTTCTTGGCCCCCAGGAGTTCTTACTCCTTATACAGCAAGTCATGCACTTTGTCCTCTTAAGGAGTGAATTAATAAGCTTAACTCCCTCTTTGAAGAAGAATTTGGAATGCCTTTCTGGAGGAAATTAATATTCAATTACCAAGGCTGTCATTTCACCAAAGGGGAGAATAAAAGACGGCATAGCCACACTTGAGAATAATTGAAATCGAATTTCAGTTTGCATTATACTGTAATGACTCAGCCTTTCAGGGAAAAGTCTTCTGATTACTTTCTTATGAACGGGACTATACTTTTTTCTCACTGTGAATTTATAATAAAAGTTTAACATATAACTCTGTTAGGATGTGGCCTGAGTGGTTCTTGCATTGAAATTCTAGCTATAACTCTATCCATCTGTGAAATATATTGTTTAAGTTTTCTGGCACTAAGTCATACTAAGGAGAGCTAACTACAACACACATCCAACCCAAATCGTTTGTACTACATTATATTCCTGACTACTGTGGGAGTAGTAGCAGGTGGATGCAGGACATCAATTTCAGGCCTATTCCCTAAGGAATCCCTTATCAAATGTGACTTTTGCTTTTATCACTGAGTGTAATAAGCAGTCCTTGTTGCTTATCTACATAATGAAAATACTTCGCTGACGTTAATAATCTAAATGCCAAGGAAAAACTGTGGAGACAAGAAGAATAAGTAATGAACAATATAAGCATGAATGCAGAGGAACCAGAGAATTCAGTAGAATGTAAAGAGAATTAAATGCATGAAATGTAGATGTATATAACTATTAGATGCAATCATAGTTTACATTTGTTTCTCTGAAAATTTTTAATTAACCATTTACTAGCTGAAGCGATGAACTATTTTACATGAATTATCTTATTCTTAATGGAAACACTATGAAATGGTCATTTACTTTTTACTATGAGGAAGCTGAGATACAATTTGTCTCAGTAATGTCCTCCCCATCTGTACACTTATGATGTAGTTTACATGGACTCCTGTTAGTCTTGCACATTACTAATTGAAGTACTTCTTGAGCTATTTACAGAAGACTTTGTCTTAACATAATTGTTTTGTCCCTCACAAATGTCATGTTTTTTTTTTTAATTTTTAAACCAAAGTTGAAAGTTTATGCCAAATGTAATTAGTTTTCGGTAGTTTGGGTGCATGCTTAAACAATTTTCTGAAGCTGTTAAGCAAACATTGATAAAAGGTAAATTAAATTAAAACAGAATAGTTTAAAAGAATATGTCTAGGGTCAGTGATATGTCTCCATGGGTAAAAGGGCTACACAAGCATAGAGATCTGGGTTTAAATTCAAGCACCCATGTAAAAAGCTATACGTGTCCTTGAGAGCATTTGTAACCCCAGTGCTGTCTGCCTGTAGGGTATGTAGGCAGAGAAAGGAGCAATATGGCTTGGTCTAGCTGGTTGCCAGCCTAGCTCCAGACTTCGTGAGAGACTTAAGGAAATAAGGAATGGATCTAGGACACACAATGAACCCTGGCTTCTACATAGGCGTGTACATCTGCACTCACACCTGCCCTCTCTCCAAAAACCAAAACGACCTCGGAGATACAGTATTTCTACAGCCCAAATAAAAATGCACTAAGGCACTCCTTTCTGTGTACAAAGAGTTTTGTGGCAGAAAAAAACCTGTTTGTTTTTGGTAATTGCCTTAACCTTCAAAGGGATCTGATTAATAAATTTGAAAACAGATACTTTCAATTCCTCTAGCCCACTGACAAGTGTAGATAAAGAAAACTTGTTCTGTCCTTACCCTGGAGCCCATCCCTCTGTTAAACTTCTCTGTGTCGAATGTACAAATACTCTGAGGCTGAAACATAGTTGTTCTACATCATCAGTGCCTGACAGTTCTTAGCCAAACATATGTGTGACATATATGTTGAATGAATGCGTACATATGAGCATGAAGGAGTAAATATACCTCACTTCTGTGGGTCTACTAATTTTACAACTTAAAATAATTTTAAATAAAACTACATCCTTAAGAAATTTCCCAATAATTTTAAACTCTTAAACAAACTTAAGAAGGAAACAATGTTTAAAACATTTCCCAGCTATCCTTAAAGCAGAACAAGTTGTTGGAGACAAAAGAGAATTAATACAATACTCGAGTACGAATGTGAGGAGAGGGCAGAGGTAGCTGATTCCTAACACACTGGTGACAGTTCATGTGGACGTTAATAGATCCACAGCTAAAAATATTACAGGCAGGCTATTGAAGATATCACCCACAACATCATTTCAATAAAGTACTGGAGAGACAAAACTGGGAAGCCAGTGAGGGATGCAATCAGTTGCTATGCCATTTGCAGAAAATAATGTAGCAGCATGAACCAGTAGTTTCACAAATTTGTTTCCCTTTGACTTTCCAGTTCACCACTAGAATAATTGCATGTTTGAGAAGTAATAGTGTAAAAGATACCATGGGATATTGTAAAAGAGCGAGAGTTCACTTTGCCAATAAAGAAATCACTAAAGAGGAAAAGCCAAATACACCATGTGTATATCATGTGCTACTTTTTAAGGGATGAAAGGAATAAAGACATTATATGTATCTGTGTTTAGATTGCAGCTCATAGGGTAAACTCCAAAGGTCAGATGCATGCCTGGGTAGCAGGTGTTGCCTGTGAGGTGGATTAGATAGGAAATGGGAAGGAAGAATAGTGAGGAACTTGTAATGAGCCTCTCTGGTTCTATAAAGCAGGTTGTAATATAGATGTGTTTGCTGCTTCAAAATTAAACTTGAAAATTTCCAGGAAATTTTCAACATGCTGAGATGTTAGTTTAGGGCATGGAACTATTAAATTAAGTATATATTAAGTGGTTTAATATTAGATCAATACACTGCAATGTTATTTACTAATTCTTGGAAGCATCTTCAGTATGGTGCTACACAGACATACACTGATACTGCCAGTGCATATAATGCTGTAAAATTATAAACACTGGGAACATGTAAATCACATATTAACACAGATGGAGCAGCAGGCTTAGGTGTATAATGGTCCATAAAATAAGATATGATTTTGCAAAAAAAAATTAAGAAGAATTTGCAAGTCATGCATGCTAGTTAATAGTAAAAGGAGAGAAATCTAGAAGAGAATAAATACATCAGTTGATGAGAATGCTCCTCCAAAGTCAGTGGAATGGTGTGTAATTCTCCTCATGCATACTTTAAAGATAGGAGCATAAACAAGAGACAAGAACAGTGTAGCATTTGCTAAAGGCTCCGAGTAGACCCTTGCTTGTTCTAAGCATTTTGAGCATACTCTCTGAGGTCCTGTGAACCCATTTGCAGATGAAAACCCGAGGCTCAGAGAGGTTAGTTTACTTAAACCACGCGTTCTCTAGGGTTAGATAAAAAATTCCAGTCCAAGGCTCTCGATATCCAGTAAGCATTTCTGGATCACCATACCACATAACTCAATGAAACACTATTGCAACTGGAAAAGAACCTTCCCATGTCGTGTCTTTTCAAGTACAAATCTTTGCTACAGTTATCAGAGCGTATGTTTTGTGGGTGTGCTAATAATGTTCAAGCATCTCCTGATAGTAATTTAAATTAAACTGTCTTGCATATATGAATTATTTCTTTTTTACAGTAGATAAAATATGTTAATTTGTGTAAATGGTCTTCTGGGTGCAGATGCTCACACTGAAAGCAGGCTTATTTTAAAAGCCAATTGTCTTTCATTTGAAGCTTCTTTTATATGCATAGTTTATTTTTCTAATGCTGTCTCGATGATATAGGAATAATTTTAAGGAGGCATTTGTGGCTAAATGAAAGGAGAAAAAAAAAACCCTAGCTCTCTTGGCTTTAGTAAATATTAATGAGCTCGTAGAAAATCTTGTTACTGAAGTGCCGCTCTCTTTTGAGAATTTTCTGCCATCTTGGCCCTTTGTGGGCCTTGCTCCTTTGTTTCGGATTAGCATATTGGGTTGTATGTGCTATTCTGAGCCTCACTTCAGTTCCTTTGTGTGTGCTGACAGAAGGCTCACCTTGGTCTATTATGTGCAGAGTCTAGGCATCTTAATAATATATTGGATTTTGGCAAGATAAAAGCAAATCATTCAAAAGTAATTAATCTGACTCATTCATTTCAAAGCTTCCCCACAAAATGGTCAGTGTTCGGTTTTGGTCATGTATATATTGCTATAATTAACAAAGTAAAATCTGACCTTTATTAATTTTCAAATGAGAAGTTGGGAATTTGATTTGTTAATGTCAATATCCACCCACATATATATTGCATGGGTAAAATGTATTGCAGCAAATGAATAATTTGATTTAAACATTTTATTTTTATCCCAAAGATTATGGTCACATATCCATATATTTTTAAAATTACTTTTATTTAAAATCAATTGCATTGCTTTAATTGGCATTAAAACAATATAATAACTAAGAGGATATAATGTTGAGGTTATTATGACGTCAGTGAGAATCCTTTAAAATCTGTGTTACCTTATGGATCATGGATTTAACTTGTTGCTGATTTCTTATACTATGTAGAGTCTCACAGTATAAAAAGAAAAAAGGAAAAAAATTCAGTGAAAGAATGTAGGGACTATAAAAATTAGCAGTGATGAATTTTAAAACATTAGATATCTTGAGTCCATATTTCACTTTTCATCATTCTAAGGCGTTATATGATGCTTACAAGAGAATTTTGGGGCAAAGCTCCATTCGTGCGTGAAAATGTAAAATGTGAGTTTACTTCACAGAATAATCTTTAATGAATATTAAAGATGAATAATTTTTATTTTTTATTTGTGTGTGTGTGAGTGGGGGGGAGAGAGAGAGAGAGAGAGAAAGAGAGAGAGAGAGAGAGAGAGAGAGAGAGAGAGAGAGAATGAATGAGAACATGCACCAGAGTTTGCAGAGGACTGAAGAGGGCATTGGACACCTTGGAGCTAGAGTTAACAGGCAGGTTGAGCTACCCAGAGTGGGTACTGGGAACTAGGTCCTCTCAAAGAGCAATAAATGTTCTTAACTACGGAATCATCTCTCCAGCCCTGAACCTGTGTAGTTTTAAGTGATTGAATTTGTGAAAAATTCTTACCCCCATAGTCAGCATCTAGACATATGTAAGAGATTAAGTGAAAGAAATATAGGAATCTACTAATCATAAACAATTTTTGATTCTTTGAACAAAAAGCAAATGTAAAACTATATTAGCTATAATATTTTCAATAAAAGCCATTCGTTTCTTTTTGTTTTTGAAAACCTGACAGATAAGATTGCATATATGAACCATGTCCATGCTCATCTGACAGTATATATCTATTGCAAAACAACCAAACAGAGCTAATTAATATGTGCATCATTTCTGTGTGGAAGGAAACTTTATATCCACTCCTTCCATTTGTCAGATATTGTCCTCTGTACAGACTTAAAGTGCCTTTATCTATTGTTAATCAACGCATGCCATGATTTACATTTCTAATTTTGTACATTGATAGGCCCCTCCTAAACACTCTCTCTCTCTCCTTCCTTCCTTCCTTCCTTCCTTCCTTCCTTCCTTTCTTTCTTTCTTTCTTTCTTTCTTTCTTTCTTTCTTTCTTTCTTTCTTTCTTTCTTTCTTTCTTTTTTGTATTTAGCCATGTAACTGACTTTAAGACAAGATCAATGGTCACTTAAAGGCTTAAAATGCTTTTTGCCTTGGAATTGCTCTTTTGTATCCCTGGGACCTTGAAAAAGCTTAGGTAGATTTTCTAGAGGGGATGGGGATGCTCTGTAGAGAAGCTCCATGAAAGAGCTGCCTAGTGATACCCTCCTAGACCATCAGTCTAACCTGGGCTGGAAGAGTACCTTACAGACAGACATCCTGTGAAATGCAATAAACACTTTCATAGAAAACACTAAACAATGCTGGCATCTCTGCAGTCGATATGAAGCAGAACATGCAACTTTCCCTGCAGCAGTCAGAGGAGGCTGCGCGTTGACAGGACCAGAGTAGATTTCACTTGGATCATGCTAGTGTGTTGGACACTGGTGTAGAGATTTTGGGGGCATTCGGAAAGCACCAAAATGAGAAATAGATTGACTTGCACTCTCTAGCTTAATTCATCCAGTTTCCCAATGAATCCCAAATTCAATCCTAAGTAGTGAGGTTAGTAGTTCTGCAAAAGGTTTTATTATTTGACCCTATTCTGAATACAAGATGCTGTATACTTATTACTTAATAATACTTGTATTTTAGGGACTTACATGAACATGAAAAGAGGTAGAATAACTTATGCAGTCACCCACTGGCTTTAATGGTATGGAGGCTCATGGCTTAGGGCAGGCCTACAACACTGAGGGCATGGGGAAGAACATTTCTCTAGATTTACTGTATATTGCAGCAGGGGTCGGGTGTGATGGAGTTGGGCGGTCATAGATTCTGATGGCTAAACCCTAGCAGCAGCTATTAACATCCAGTAACCATAAGTTGGCTTTCCATTCTGGTTTACTTCATCAAATAGCCCCCAGTATCCTTGTTTATAAAGAAGAGGACAGCAATTCTACCTACTCCTAGTATTGATCAAAGAAGTTTTTGAGTGTATACATTTGGAAGATAGATGGCTTAATGACAGTGGTCGGTCAGGGTCTAGCCTGGGCCTGCCTTGAGGTAGCAACGCTGCTGAGTTATGATGAAGATGGGTGACTTTCCAAGGGTTATTGAGCTAGGTCTGTGAAATCAGAGATTTAAAAAAGAGGAAACCATGGACCTATTGTTCTGTGACATATCCTGACAAATGTCAGTACAGATGCTTTCCCTCCTTGTCTTTCTGATTTGTGTCTCCATTTCCACAGCAGAACAAGATCATATTTTGAAGATACCTTGACCAGATGACTGCCAAGGACTCTCCTAGCTCTCAGATTACAGAACCGTGGCTATTCCTTTTGTCTTAGCAAGATAATCTTCATGTCCAGGGAGGTCAGCAAAGTTAACTGATTCCCTTGGGGAGAGCAACAATGACTGGGTTTACTTCACCATGAGCTCAGTCAGCTGAGATAACTGCTCAGGCTCTCCAGCTGCCCTCAGCTTCCCTCTGCCAGGAGTTGGCCTCCTCTTCTAGCAAAAGCAGCTCCCAAGGCTTTTTCTGCTGGGACCACTCCTGTTGGCAGGATTACAGTTTTTCATGCCTAGGAACCAACAAATGAGGGCCTAAAATGAAAATGGAATTTAAATACACTTGTTACTAAAATCCTAGTACATTTTAAGAGACTTTACATTTTGCTAAATAATGTGAACTAAAAGGGAAAAAAATGACTCTTAAAATATTGAAGGTTGAAGCATTTCCATTTTCTCTGCTGTAATTTGGGTTGGGAAAGGTGTGCATATACTGACTAAAATATAAGAATATAATGGAAATTACATTGCCTTTCAATGTTTAATTATGCTGCATTCTCACAATTATTTGCCAGACACCTAAATTGCTTATGGACTCATGCAAAATAATGAATCAGAATATCCCTTGTTGAAACTAGCTGGAGACCTTTGGGAATAGTTTTCAAACCACTGAGACACCAGTGTCTTTCCATCACTGGCCTGAAAGAGTTAATGCATGTTTCAAAAAGAGTCTAATGTACTGGCTAATGGTGTCTTTTCATAAGAATTACTTGGCTTTCTGGAACAGCCTTTCATCTTTCTGCTTTTTGGTTAATTCAATTGAATTTTCATCCAATCTACATTGTTTCATTCTAATTGCAGTCAACCCCTCATCTTACAAATGATTTTGTTCCAAAAACTCATTTGTGAGTTAGTTATTTGGAACTTAGAAGGTACTTTTCAATGGAAAAAAAATAAGAGCTACAAATCTTGGGTATGTTCCCAGAATAGCCCACAGAAGCCAACTTAACCCGTCACATCCTGGTGTCTATGCTACATTCTGATGTTTCCAGCCCCTGAGAATGTGCGTGAAAGTGTAGCATGCTCTGCAAAATCCTGGTGGAGAGGGCTGTGGACATGCATGAGGGCTTTGCTCTTCTTATTCTTCAAGGTAACTGAAAGCATAGCCTAGCCACCATCTAGCCATACTGGCTCTTAGGTCAAGGGCTAGGAGCTGAGGTAGAATTACTCCGTGATAAGAGGGTTAGGTGCTAGAGGTACTCAGCATCAAAATGGACACAGGGAAGACCGCAGAACTGAATGGATTGAGAGTCCTAAGAATATGGCAAGACGGATGTATGACTAAAGAAAAAGGTTGAGTGCTCTCTGAAGCTGAGGAGCTCGATTTGGGTTAAAAAACCTCTGCTGGACCTAACTTAAAACTTCACATTCTGAAGTTTCAGAACTTCACAGAGTCACATTAACCCCGGGGAATTTTGTTGGCAGAGAGCTAACATATTTATGGAAATAGTCTAATTTTCCTGACTTTCTCCTCCCCGAAAACCCTCAGCAGGAGACTCTAAGTAAGGTAAAAGAGTATGGAGGAAGACAGGGTATGTCACAGATTCTGAGGCAGATATAGAAAAAGATTTCAGCCTTGGTCAGCACTGTCCTCTATGTTGTAAGGAACATAGAAAGGACACAGTTTGGTGACTGAGGAAGAAAGAATTCCCTGTAGAAGAGGTATTAGCTGAGAGATCACTCGCCTGTCTACTAGGAGAGCATCCTCATGTTAATTAATTGTCAGTATAACCTGGGATTCTTGGATCTAGATATACCAAGAAAGTTTGCATTCTGCTTGGTAAATGTTCACTGTGCTACTAAATGGTGGTAAATATAAACTGTGAAATATTTAGTTGTAGGAAGGTCACCTTAATGCATACATTTGTCCCTTATTAAGACAAATAGGACATAGAGAGCACCAGAAAACTATAAATTGAAACAAAGCAACAGACACTTTGTAACCTAGTATAAGGACAGAGTCTAGCATATATTTACATTAGATTAAAAGCTTTCCTCCTTCTGGGTTAATATTGTATCAGTTGTTCAACACATGTTCCAAACAAATTAATACCATTTTGAGATGATTTCGCTACAAAAATCTTGAGGTGGGAGATCTTTGTCTTTCTGCATTGAGTAGACTATGATTGAGAGGCAGGGGCAAAGATTGCTATTAAAAATAATTAGCATGTCTATTCTCTGTGGTTCATTAATCTCAAGAACAACAGATAGGATCTTTCTTCTTTCTTTTTTCCTTCCTTTCTTTTGTCTATCTATCTATCATTTATTTATCTATAATCTATCTATCCTTCTCTCTATACAAATTCACTATATTTGTATTTGAAAATCATCTATCTATCTATCTATCTATCTATCTATCTTCATTATATTTCTATCTATATCTATATAGAGAGCACTGATTTCAGCTCTTCTGCTATTAACTAAAAGGAACTCTTCACGCGCTTCACAGTCAACATTAAGCACAGATCTCCTGAATCTATCTTTCCTCTTTCTTTGTGCTATTGTATTGCACTGTTATTGTAAAGCAAACACTATTAAATAATCTCCCTATTTATCCAGGCATTTTCCTTTGGCTTGATGACAAATTGCCTTCAGTTCATACCACTTGTCTTGTTTCTATGACTTGTTACATTGGGTGATGGTTAGCAATTTGGACTCTATACCTTATATGTCAAACACTGGGTAATGCGAACATAACATATCTCTTACTACCTGAACTTGAGCAAGTGCTGTCTGGACCACCCAGTTCTTTCTTAATTCAGGGAAGATATGAATTACACAAGTTAGAGTCTCTGAAAGATAAATGGAGGGGAAAGGGTGAAGGAAGGAGGAAGAAGAAAGCGTGAGGAGGCAGAGCACACACAACCAGAAGCACTGTGCTTATCTTAGTCACTCTTCTATTGCTGGGAAAAGATACCATGACCATGGCAACTCATATAGAAGCATGCATTCAATTGGGTCGTTGCTTATAGCTTTAGAGGCTTCTCCTGTTATTGTCATTGCAGGGAGCATGGCAGGGTGCAGGCAGGTTCTGGAGAGTAAGCTGAGAGCTATATCCTACTCCTCAGGCAAAGAAAGGGTTGGGGGGTTGGCATAGGTTAAGATATCCCGTGATACACTTCCTTCAACAAAGCCACACCTCCTAATCCTCATAATCCTTTCTTTTTTTTTTTTCTTTTTTCTTTTTTTTTTTTGTCTAAAATATTTTTTTTTTATTAACTTGAGTATTTCTTATATACATTTCGAGTGTTATTCCCTTTCCCGGTTTCCGGGCAAACATCCCCCTCCCCCCTCCCCTTCCTTATGGGTGTTCCCTTCCCAACCCTCCCCCCATTGCCGCCCTCCCCCCATAGACTAGTTCACTGGGGGTTCAGTCTTAGCAGGACCCAGGGCTTCCCCTTCCACTGGTGCTCTTACTAGGATATTCATTGCTACCTATGGGGTCAGAGTCCAGGGTCAGTCCATGTATAGTCTTTAGGTAGTGGCTTAGTCCCTGGAAGCTCTGGTTGCTTGGCATTGTTGTACTTTTGGGGTCTCGTGCCCCTTCAAGCTCTTCCAGTTCTTTCTCTGATTCCTTCAATAGGGGACCTATTCTCAGTTCAGTGGTTTGCTGCTGGCATTCGCCTCTATATTTGCTGTATTCTGGCTGTGTCTCTCAGGAGCGATCTACATCCGGCTCCTGTCGGTCTGCACTTCTTTGCTTCATCCATCTTGTCTAATTGGGTGGCTGTATATGTATGGGCCACATGTGGGGCAGGCTCTGAATGGGTGTTCCTTCAGTCTCTGTTTTAATCTTTGCCTCTCCCTTCCCTGCCAAGGGTATTCTTTTTCCTCATTTAAAGAAGGAGTGAAGCATTCACATTTTGATCATCCGTCTTGAGTTTCGTTTGTTCTAGGGATCTAGGGTAATTCAAGCATTTGGGCTAATAGCCACTTATCAATGAGTGCATACCATGTATGTCTTTCTGTGATTGGGTTAGCTCACTCAGGATGATATTTTCCAGTTCCAACCATTTGCCTACGAATTTCATAAACTCGTTGTTTTTGATAGCTGAGTAATATTCCATTGTGTAGATGTACCACATTTTCTGTATCCATTCCTCTGTTGAAGGGCATCTGGGTTCTTTCCAGTTTCTGGCTATTATAAATAAGGCTGCGATGAACATAGTGGAGCATGTGTCTCTTTTATATGTTGAGGCATCTTTTGGGTATATGCCCAAGAGAGGTATAGCTGGATCCTCAGGCAGTTCAATGTCCAATTTTCTGAGGAACCTCCAGACTGATTTCCAGAATGGTTGTACCAGTCTGCAATCCCACCAACAATGGAGGAGTGTTCCTCTTTCTCCACATCCTCACCAGCATCTGCTGTCACCTGAGTTTTTGATCTTAGCCAATCGCACTGGTGTGAGGTGAAATCTCAGGGTTGTTTTGATTTGCATTTCCCTTATGACTAAAGATGTTGAACATTTCTTTAGGTGTTTCTCAGCCATTCGGCATTCCTCAGCTGTGAATTCTTTGTTTAGCTCTGAACCCCATTTTTTAATAGGGTTATTTGTTTCCCTGCGGTCTAACTTCTTGAGTTCTTTGTATATTTTGGATATAAGGCCTCTATCTGTTGTAGGATTGGTAAAGATCTTTTCCCAATCTGTTGGTTGCCGTTTTGTCCTAACCACAGTGTCCTTTGCCTTACAGAAGCTTTGCAGTTTTATGAGATCCCATTTGTCGATTCTTGATCTTAGAGCATAAACCATTGGTGTTTTGTTCAGGAAATTTTTTCCAGTGCCCATGTGTTCCAGATGCTTCCCTAGTTTTTCTTCTATTAGTTTGAGTGTGTCTGGTTTGATGTGGAGGTCCTTGATCCACTTGGACTTAAGCTTTGTACAGGGTGATAGGCATGGATCGATCTGCATTCTTCTACATGTTGCCCTCCAGTTGAGCCAGCACCATTTGCTGAAAATGCTATCTTTTTTCCATTGGATGGTTTTGGCTCCTTTGTCAAAAATCAAGTGACCATAGGTGTGTGGGTTCATTTCTGGGTCTTCAATTCTATTCCATTGGTCTATCTGTCTGTCTCTGTACCAATACCATGCAGTTTTTATCACTATTGCTCTGTAATACTGCTTGAGTTCAGGGATAGTGATTCCCCCTGAAGTCCTTTTATTGTTGAGGATAGCTTTAGCTATCCTGGGTTTTTTGTTATTCCAGATGAATTTGCAAATTGTTCTGTCTAACTCTTTGAAGAATTGGATTGGTATTTTGATGGGGATTGCATTGAATCTGTAGATAGCTTTTGGTAAAAAGGCCATTTTTACTATATTAATCCTGCCAATCCATGAGCATGGGAGATCTTTCCATCTTCTGAGGTCTTCTTCAATTTCTTTCCTCAGTGTCTTGAAGTTCTTATTGTACAGATCTTTTACTTGCTTGGTTAAAGTCACACCGAGGTACTTTATATTATTTGGGTCTATTATGAAGGGTGTCATTTCCCTAATTTCTTTCTCGGCTTGTTTCTCTTTTGTATAGAGGAAGGCAACTGATTTATTTGAGTTAATTTTATACCCAGCCACTTTGCTGAAGTTGTTTATCAGCTTTAGTAGTTCTCTGGTGGAACTTTTAGGATCACTTAAATATACTATCATGTCATCTGCAAATAGTGATATTTTGACCTCTTCTTTTCCAATCTGTATCCCTTTGATCTCCTTTTGTTGTCTGATTGCTCTGGCTAGAACTTCAAGAACTATATTGAATAAGTAGGGAGAGAGTGGGCAGCCTTGTCTAGTCCCTGATTTTAGTGGGATTGCTTCAAGTTTCTCTCCATTTAGTTTAATGTTAGCAACTGGTTTGCTGTATATGGCTTTTACTATGTTTAGGTATGGGCCTTGAATTCCTATTCTTTCCAGGACTTTTATCATGAAGGGGTGTTGAATTTTGTCAAATGCTTTCTCAGCATCTAATGAAATGATCATGTGGTTCTGTTCTTTCAGTTTGTTTATATAATGGATCACGTTGATGGTTTTCCGTATATTAAACCATCCCTGCATGCCTGGGATGAAGCCTACTTGATCATGGTGGATGATTGTTTTGATGTGCTCTTGATTTCGGTTTGCCAGAATTTTATTGAGTATTTTTGCGTCGATATTCATAAGGGAAATTGGTCTGAAGTTCTCTTTCTTTGTTGTGTCTTTGTGTGGTTTAGGTATAAGAGTAATTGTGGCTTCGTAGAAGGAATTCGGTAGTGCTCCATCTGTTTCAATTTTGTGGAATAGTTTGGATAATATTGGTATGAGGTCTTCTATGAAGGTTTGATAGAATTCTGCACTAAACCCGTCTGGACCTGGGCTCTTTTTGGTTGGGAGACCTTTAATGACTGCTTCTATTTCCTTAGGAGTTATGGGGTTGTTTAACTGGTTTATCTGTTCCTGATTTAACTTCGATACCTGGTATCTGTCTAGGAAACTGTCCATTTCCTGCAGATTTTCAAATTTTGTTGAATATAGGTTTTTATAGTAAGATCTGATGATTTTTTGAATTTCCTCCGAATCTGTAGTTATGTCTCCCTTTTCATTTCTGATTTTGTTAATTTGGACACACTCTCTGTGTCCTCTCGTTAGTCTGGCTAAGTGTTTATCTATCTTGTTGATTTTCTCAAAGAACCAACTTTTGGTTCTGTTGATTCTTTCTATGGCCCTTTTTGTTTCTACTTGGTTGATTTCAGCTCTGAGTTTGATTATTTCCTGCCTTCTACTCCTCCTGGGTGTATTTGCTTCTTTTTGTTCTAGAGCTTTTAGGTGTGCTGTCAAGCTGCTGACATATGCTCTTTCCTGTTTCTTTCTGCAGGCACTCAGCGCTATGAGTTTTCCTCTTAGCACAGCTTTCATTGTGTCCCATAAGTTTGAGTATGTTGTATCTTCATTTTCATTAAATTCTAAAAAGTTTTTAATTTCTTTCTTTATTTCTTCCTTGACCAGGTTATCATTGAGTAGAGCATTGTTCAATTTCCACGTATATGTGGGCATTCTTCCCTTATTGTTATTGAAGACCAGTTTTAGGCCGTGGTGGTCCGATAGCACGCATGGGATTATTTCTATCTTTCTGTACCTGTTGAGGCCCGTTTTTTGACCAAGTATATGGTCAATTTTGGAGAAAGTACCATGAGGAGCTGAGAAGAAGGTATATCCTTTTGCTTTAGGATAGAATGTTCTATAAATATCCGTTAAGTCCATTTGGCTCATGACTTCTCTTAGTCTGTCTACATCACTGTTAATTTTCTGTTTCCATGATCTGTCCATTGATGAGAGTGGGGTGTTGAAATCTCCCACTATTATTGTGTGAGGTGCAATGTGTGTTTTGAGCTTTAGTAAGGTTTCTTTTACGTATGTAGGTGCCCTTGTATTTGGGGCATAGATATTTAGGATTGAGAGTTCATCTTGGTTGATTTTTCCTTTGATGAATATGAAGTGTCCTTCCTTATCTTTTCTGATGACTTTTAGTTGGAAATTGATTTTATTTGATATTAGAATGGCTACTCCAGCTTGCTTCTTCTGACCATTTGCTTGGAAAGTTGTTTTCCAGCCTTTCACTCTGAGGTAGTGTCTGTCTTTGTCTCTGAGGTGTGTTTCCTGTAGGCAGCAGAATGCAGGGTCCTCGTTGCGTATCCAGTTTGTTAATCTATGTCTTTTTATTGGGGAGTTGAGGCCATTGATATTGAGAGATATTAAGGAATAGTGATTATTGCTTCCCGTTATTTTCATATTTGGATGTGAGGTTATGTTTGTGTGCTTTCATTCTCTTTGTTTTGTTGCCAAGACGATTAGTTTCTTGCTTCTTCTAGGGTATAGCTTGCCTCCTTATGTTGGGCTTTACCATTTATTATCCTTTGTAGTGCTGGATTTGTAGAAAGATATTGTGTAAATTTGGTTTTGTCATGGAATATCTTGGTTTCTCCATCAATGTTAATTGAGAGTTTTGCTGGATACAGTAACCTGGGCTGGCATTTGTGTTCTCTTAGGGTCTGTATAACATCAGTCCAGGATCTTCTGGCCTTCATAGTTTCTGGCGAGAAGTCTGGTGTGATTCTGATAGGTCTCCCTTTATATGTTACTTGACCTTTTTCCCTTACTGCTTTTAATATTCTTTCTTTATTTTGTGCGTTTGGTGTTTTGACAATTATGTGACGGGAGGTGTTTCTTTTCTGGTCCAATCTATTTGGAGTTCTATAGGCTTCTTGTATGTCTATGGGTATCTCTTTTTTTAGGTTAGGGAAGTTTTCTTCTATGATTTTGTTGAAGATATTTACTGGTCCTTTGAGCTGGGAGTCTTCACTCTCTTCTATACCTATTATCCTTAGGTTTGATCTTCTCATTGAGTCCTGGATTTCCTGTATGTTTTGGACCAGTAGCTTTTTCTGCTTTACATTATCTTTGACAGTTGAGTCAATGATTTCTATGGAATCTTCTGCTCCTGAGATTCTCTCTTCCATCTCTTGTATTCTGTTGGTGAAGCTTGTATCTACAGCTCCTTGTCTCTTCTTTTGGTTTTCTATATCCAGGGTTGTTTCCATGTGTTCTTTCTTGATTGCTTCTATTTCCATTTTTAATTCCTTCAACTGTTTGATTGTGTTTTCCTGGAATTCTTTCAGGGATTTTTGCGATTCCTCTCTGTAGGCTTTTACTTGTTTATTAATGTTTTCCTGTGCTTCCCTAAGTGTGTTCATGTCTTTCTTGAAGTCCTCCAGCATCATGATCAAATATGATTTTGAAACTAGATCTTGCTTTTCTGGTGTGTTTGGATATTCCATGTTTGTTTTGGTGGCTGAATTGGGCTCCGATGATGGCATGTAGTCTTGGTTTCTGTTGCTTGGGTTCCTGCGCTTGCCTCTCGCCATCAGATTATCTCTAGTGTTACTTTGTTCTGCTATTTCTGACAGTGGCTAGACTGTCCTATAAGCCTGTGTGTCAGGAGTGCTGTAGACCTGTTTTCCTCTCTTTCAGTCAGTTATGGGGACAGAGTGTTCTGCTTTCGGGTGTGTAGTTTTTCCTCTCTACAGGTCTTCAGCTGTTCCTGTGGGCCTGTGTCTTGAGTTCACCAGGCAGCTTTCTTGCAGCAGAAAATTTGGTCTTACCTGTGGTCCCGAGGCTCAGGTTCGCTCGTGGGGTGCTGCCCAGGGGCTCTCTGCAGCGGCAGCAACCAGGAAGACCTGTGCCGCCCCTTCCGGGAGCTTCAGTGCACCAGGGTTCCAGATGGTCTTTGGCTTTTTCCTCTGGCGTCCGAGATGTGTGTGCAGGGAGCAGTCTCTTCTGGTTTCCCAGGCTTGTCTGCCTCTCTGAAGGTTTAGCTCTCCCTCCCACGGGATTTGGGTGCAGAGAACTGTTTATCCGGTCTGTTTCTTTCAGGTTCCGGAGGTGTCTCTGGCAGGGGTCCTGCCGCTCCTGGGCCCTCCCCCACGGGAGCCCAGAGGCCTTATACAGTTTCCTCTTGGGCCAGGGATGTGGGCAGGGGTGTGCAGTGTTGGTGGTCTCTTCTGCTCTGCAGCCTCAGGAGTGCCCACCTGACCAGGTGGTTGGGTCTCTCTCTCACCAGGTCTGGGAGCAGAGAGCTGCTGTGGGCCGGGATCCGCAGGTGTGGGACTTCCGGTAAACACAGAACGTGCCCGGTCCTAGAGAAATTCTGCTTCCGTGTGTCCCAAGCTCACCAGGCAGCTTTCTTGCAGCAGAAAATTTGGTCTTACCTGTGGTCCCGAGGCTCAGGTTCGCTCGTGGGGTGCTGCCCAGGGGCTCTCTGCAGCGGCAGCAACCAGGAAGACCTGTGCCGCCCCTTCCGGGAGCTTCAGTGCACCAGGGTTCCAGATGGTCTTTGGCTTTTTCCTCTGGCGTCCGAGATGTGTGTGCAGGGAGCAGTCTCTTCTGGTTTCCCAGGCTTGTCTGCCTCTCTGAAGGTTTAGCTCTCCCTCCCACGGGATTTGGGTGCAGAGAACTGTTTATCCGGTCTGTTTCCTTCAGGTTCTGGCGGTGTCTCTGGCAGGGGTCCTGCCGCTCCTGGGCCCTCCCCCACGGGAGCCCAGAGGCCTTATACAGTTTCCTCTTGGGCCAGGGATGTGGGCAGGGGTGAGCAGTGTTGGTGGTCTCTTCTGCTCTGCAGCCTCAGGAGTGCCCACCTGACCAGGCGGTTGGGTCTCTCTCTCACCGGGTCTGGGAGCAGAGAGCTGCTGTGGGCCGGGATCCGCAGGTCCTCATAATCCTTTCAAACAGTTATACTTCCTGTTGGCTAAGAATGCAAGTGTATTGACAGTCACCCTTATTCAAAGCACTGCAGTAATGTTTTAAAATATTTACTTTGTATGCGTCTGTGTGAAGGGTATTTGAAGAGTATATAGATTACTCTCATACTAGATATAGACAATTATGAGACACCGACATGGATGCTGGGTACTGAGCTATGGTCCTCTGCAAAAGCAGTATGTGTTCTTAAATACCAAACCAGCTCTCTAGTTCAAGAATATAATATGTTAGTGGTAGAAAACATCAAAGGTTTATGGAGTATATGATGCATCTTTGAACTTGAAAAGATACCCTATACAGGTATGAAATTAATAGAATACTACTGTAGAGTTTTTAAATTGAAATAATTGCAAAGTAAGTAATTTAGAAAATTATAGTAAAATATGAATTCTAAATTATCTGTTATTTTATTTATGATTGTCTTTTGTTTGATCTTATCTAGGTATACACCACTATATTCCAAGCACAAATGTTAATTTACCACAAGAAAGTGGTATATTAGGGAAATTTTTTATTTTTGTAACACTGCAATTATTTGCAAATAAGTTTTAAAGTAAATCATGTGTTCATTCACAATAGCAAATGAAGGCAACAACTCTTTTGTTTCCTGATATAAACATGGATTAAAATTGCTATATCCCTAAATTTAATTGAATATTATTTAGCTTTGAAAAGAAAGGAGGGCTACAGTATATTTCACTATGGGCAATGCTTGGGGAGAGTATGCTGAATTTTAAAAGGCAGTAGCAAGCATGTACAAATATCGTATGATTCCACATGAAATATTGGAGTGGTCAAGTTTATAGGGACATAAAGTAGAATAGCTATAGCCAGAGCCTGTGGAAAGGACTAAAGGCCAGTTGTTTCATGGAAAGTTTCAAATTTACAGGCTAAAAAATTCTAGAAATGTGGTCACAACAGACTGAATGTCCTTCACTGTATTGAGCTACACATCCTTAATGCATAGTGGCAAATTTTATATCCGTGTTATTATGACAATTAAAAAAAACCTTCCAAGGTATTTGAACATTGTTAGGTTTTAAGATACTCTCTTAATCGTGTATCTGATGAAGTCTAGGCTGAATGAAAAGCTACTATGCATGTTTTCTTATATTAGAGAAAGTTATTTGTGTTTAAAAAAGGAATTTTAGACATCTTTAAGTTCAAAGCTCCTTATGCTAACTCTTTCAAAATTAGTTGGAACATAATAATGTTTCATTATTATGATATTTACCTTGGGCATTATCTAACATGTACATTAGTTTAAATGTATTATTCTTGCTTCAAAATTTGCTTTAACCTGAATCATCATTCAATTGAATATGGTGACTATTCAATTCTTCCCTTTTAAAGCTCTGACCCCTTTTATATTCTATGAATCTATCGTTTAAGAATCTATGTATCTATATATAAATACATATATGTATGCATACATGTTTCTATGTTAACTATTATCTATCATCTATAAATCTATCTATCATCTATCTCTCTGTCTGTCTACCTACCTAATCCATCTATTGTTTCAAAACCATTAAAAACTCAACATCTTTTTCTATTAGTCAGGATTTTGGTCAAAGTATCTATATCTTTTCTTAGAAATTGTTGCATAATAATCACAAAAAGTAGAATGAAAACAATCTTGAAATTAAGGCCCTTTTATGTGTGAGTTTTACATAATGTGCTACATAACTTTTCTCCTGAGACTACAGGGCTATAACAGGGTGTCCTTCTCATGTAGATACCAGAAGGTACATTATGGAAATGCTCACTGTCTTCACCCTTACTGAGATGATTTATTTTATTATATTGCATTATATTATGTAATGCAATTATCTCTTTGTTATCATCTACATAAACCCATCATATTCTGAGTACTTTATAAATTTTACAGAACAGACCAGAAAAATATGCTTCTAAATTATTCTTAGATTTTAGCCTCTCAGCTATTATTAATTATGGTGAAAGGATTATTAATATAATAAGTGCATTATGTTGTAGTTGTATCTGTAGAAATTAGTGATTGATGTCAATTAGTAGCCACTTAAATTCAGTTGTACTCATTTGTGGGATGTGCTGTGTCCACTGAGTGTCCAGCAGTCATGAGAGTTTCTTTCCATTTCATAGTTATACACAGAGTTGCAAACTGAAAATGCTATGTAATGTAATACATTTCAAGTCTTAAAATGGTTTTCCTAAGAATACTCTGACGCAATACAAAACCACTGTGGAGAATACTTTCTGCAGCTTACTGAAGAGTTGAAATTATAGAACATCTATTGTTCTAGTTTCTACACACTTTTACATGTGAGGCATTTTCCAGTTAAATGATCTTTTTTTCTTGAGGAATGACATGAGTAGAGTTGACTATGATGAGTTTCTAGGTCATAGCATTTATGTAACTGAATATTCCCACTAAGGTTTCTTGGACTTTAATTTTTGTATAGATATGTTTTTAAGCTGAGTCATGTGCCATTTAAAAGGAGCTTATGTTGTACAAAATGTATACCAGTGTTTCTGACGTATTTTGGTATATCCGGTCAGTGCCACGTGCTCAGCAAATGCAGCACAGTTGCTGCCCTGTCGGGCTGCTCTGATGCTGGTCCAACATTCTTCTTTCTATTTTTCTGTGAGGCCACCCTTTCAAAATTAGGGCACGTGGAGAATCCAGAGTGATGTGTTCTTGATCGGAATTTTTATCCGATTTGGAGAATTTACTTTTTCCTCTTGACTTGTCCACTTGGCCCTAGGCTGTTTCAGATTGTTAGTTCAGCTCTGTGTGTCATTACCACTCCAGATTCCCGTCCTTTAAGGTGAGATCATTTTAGCCATGTCATTACTACTTCAGCTTTGGGCCATTTCTGATGAAGTCATTTCGGCTACATTCTTACTAGGGTGAGAATCATTCTTCTCTGGGGTGTTTGGGTGAGGTCACCCATTCGAGCACATTTCAAGAATGTCATATATACTGCTTAAGTATGAGGCAGGCACCAAACCACTTCCCACAGATGTATTCCTTACTCATTGGTAAGATGATTGAGAGGTACAGTCTTCACAGGCATCAGCTCTGCACAGAATTTGGATTAATGAACCCTAGTAATTCTCCTTACTAGGAAAGATAAGTTTGATTTTAGAGAGGATTCTTAGATTTCTTT
Organism: Rattus norvegicus; assembly: GCF_021556685.1. Lineage (NCBI taxonomy): Eukaryota > Metazoa > Chordata > Mammalia > Rodentia > Muridae > Rattus > Rattus norvegicus. The sequence continues at coordinate 128,097,962 of NC_141536.1, forward strand.
TGAAGCAGCCAGAAGTTAGTATAAAGTATGAACTACCAAAGTGAGTCAACCATAAAATTAAAAGCTGTGATGCTGTGATCAGAGGGTTTATTATCTCTTGTCCCTTTCCATACCTGATTAATTTGGGGGAGAAAGATGGATCTAAGACTCTCGTAGGCATAAAATAAGAGAACATAAGTGTTCTATTAATAGGAAGAACTTCAAAAACCCCAATATTGCTGCTGTCCTATGTGTGCTCTAACTTGTTTAAGTGATCTTATAGAACTGAGGATCCTTTGTCTAAGACTTACTTGAGCCTTGCAGGAATGGTACATTTCATTAATTTTGCTTCTTTTTATTTAGTGACATTTACCACTCTCCAACATCTTTTTATTTCCATGATAGCTTTATTCTCAAGAATAAAATACCTGGTTTTACCAGGACTTTTGTACCTCTCTACGGTCTGGCCTTAGAAGCTGCTGAGTTATTGCCGACAGGGCACGCTACTGCTCACCAAACCCCAGCCGCTCAAGACAAAACCATTCTGAAGAGGAATCAATCCTCCTTTGTGCTCTGCATTTTGCATTTTGTTCCATTTTCCTGTGTTATGTTTGACACTCATACTTCCGGTGTGAGCATTAAATTTATCCTTTTATCAGCTTGGCCTTGTCTCTGACCACTTACCTGACTTCAGCATTCCATTTCCCCAGCATCAGCTTATTGCATTTTTGCATTTAGTTGTCTGTGGATTTTAAGAATGTGCCTGCCTCCCGCTGGGTTGTGTGCTTCAGTGCACTAGGGCCCATGCCCATCCTGGTTGATTATATTCCTGATACCATGATGTATCAAGGTATGCGTGATATGTCATGGTACCACGACATATAGCAGGCTACCAGATCATAATTAATGGATTTTCATTATAAATTAAAATCTTATTAAGACACTTTATGACTAGTGACTAACTTATTTTTTTCTAATTTTATCTGATCAGACTTTAGCCCACATTCCCAGATTTATTTTTAAAAAATTAAAAGGAATAAATCTAAAAAGATCTTATGTAAATGCTGAATCTTGGCAATAAGTTATTTTGAAAAATTAGATTGTAACAACCAGAAGACCAAGGTGATTGCTGTCAAATGGTGCCTACTGAACAGGACAAGAATGCCACCCATTACTTTCAACTATCTGGTTGCTAGCCCAAGATCTGTAAAAACCACCACCAGTTGACAGGCTAACAAAAATGTAGGAAAATTTCATAATGCACACTAGATACTGATATGGGTAGTCAGTGGTTCCTGAGGGAAGCTGTTTTAGTCATGAATGTGACCTCAATCCTAAGTGGTTAGCCTGAAACAAATACACATACAGGCAACACTGAAGGATTGTATACATACGTGAATATGTTTCCATGAGCACATAATGTGCATATAATATATAGTATATGCAATGTATACACATATATTACATACATGCACATATATGTATAACATATATTTTTATATATTAATTGTAATTTTAGAAAAAACACACATACTTGAGAATGAGGGTGGTAGGGACAAGGGAAGAGATGGGGCCAGGAGAGATAGAGCAGAAATCACAGAAACACATAATACCCACCCATTAACTCCCTGAAAGTGGCTTAGAAGACGAGGAAAGGATTTCAGTGATAGCCCCTTAAGACCTTGCCTAAGTATATCCCAGTTCTCTAGAGCACATTGAAAACCAAAACAGGAAAGCGGTGCTTCTCATTGTGAAGTTCAAAGCAGTTTCCCTGACATGCACATGGGTGTTAGAAGCTGACATTCCATTAACTCCAGCAGTTCTCTAAGTATGAATTAGGATAACAGTGTTACTTTACTATTTTCTACTCGATATGATGGTTTGAAAGAATAGCTATAAACTTAACTGCTGTCAGACTATCTTTTAAAAAGGAAAATATAAGTAGGGTTAATTTTATGTTTTGGAACCCATTGCTTTGTTTCTATGCTTTATTTGTTTGTTGTTTGATCTGCTGAGCACACACTCCCATGGATTTATATAATTCTACCTAATTATACATGCTTATAGTCATGATACCTATTTCATTACCCAACACTAGCTGTAGAAAGCAGAACTGGCATGCACAAGCTGTCCAATGACAATGTCGCACACAGAATTCCTTCTGGAGCCTCTGCAATTATGAAGGCCAGCGGCGCTCTATCCTTCTGAGCACACAAGGAACTCAGTTCTAAGAAAGTGCAGCACATTTCATGTCATGTGCTGGGACTGAACATTTCTGAAAATTTAACTTGTACTAGTCTACAATTGTAGATTTGGGTGAATTCCCTTGGTGGTAGTTGGGGGTTTTTTTTTTGTTTGTTTGTTTGTTTTGTTTTTGTTTTTGTTTTTTTAATCCTGAGAATCTTGACATTGTTTTATCCATCTTTAGGTTTATGTGTAAAACTCTTAAGAATCAAATCTAGGGATATCATTTAAGGTACTAGTACTTCATATCATATGTCTGTGTATTAATCACACTACTTTTTCTCTCCTTCTTGTTCACATTTAATTCACTGTATCTCATTTAATTACATGCTTTCTGTCAAGCTGACTTTGAGTCCTTCTTTTGAAGTGTAACAGGTTATTAATCAATTAATGACTGTATAAATTAATTGTGTGCATCATTGAGATTTTCAAGTCATCAGCCCAACAGGGAATTTGAAAGCATTTCTGAACACTATTGGGTTCGTCAAAACTAGTCTTTGGTAAGGTCTTGCACTCTTAATATGCGTGTGCAACTACAATTGTGTTAATTTTCAGAAACAATTTCAATAGCATAGTAAATCTGTAATTTTAAAGATGAGGTAAGAGTGTTTAATAACATAACTAATATTCTAGAAAACTTAATAATTTGGGGGAAAGAATATTTAATGGTGAAGATTCCTGCCATTATTTTTATAACAGTATTAAATATGCTTTATAGTCATATCCATCAGATTCCGTTGTCTACCTAGGTTGTTTTACAGAAGTGTTTTATAAATTCCTCATCTAGGGGCTGGAGCGATGGCTCAGTGGCTAAGAGCACTGGCTGTTCTTTGAGCCACCTCAGGTTTGTTCTCCAGTATCCACAAGACAGCTCCTAACTGTCTGTAGCTTTAGCTCTGGGGCCGTCTGATACCCTCCCACAGACACACATGCAGACAAAATTCCAATGCATGTAAAATAAAAATAAAATTATATTTAAAAGTTTGGAAAAACACCTTAGTCATCCAAAGAGTTGAACTCATTTGCATAAAGAGCCAGGTTTCTTTATGGTGGCTAGGTTTTCATTAGCCTACAAAATCTGGCTTTTCTCTAGTGTAGATAACATAAGGCTGATCAATGGTCAGGAACTGCAGAAAATAAGATGTTATATATTTTTTTAAAAAAATTAAGTAATAAAGCTACCTGATTTCAATTTTGACAGTAAAACAAATTGGTCTCATCAGGAAATCAGGAAATAACACCCAAGGTCAAAGGGTGTCAAGAGAGAACTCGGGGTACATGCAAAGTGAGTCATGTGCACTGTGCTGCCCCGTGTCACTCTGTTCTACAGGGTTACACATGCTTCTTATTAATATCCCAGGAATGGCAGGCACTCTTGTTTATCAGTGGGTACCACACTACTTCTCAGGGTTGAAATGTGATAAATAATGGGAAGACAAAGTAGATTGCTATTGGGTTAAACAAACAAGAGCTGAGATGGTTTTTGGACAACTGTAGATGTGAGAAAACTCTTAGGAGGTGGCTGAAAATGAACAGTATAGTTCTGAGATTATGAGGGGTAAGGTAGATTCAGGTAGTTCACAGGACTCATATGGGGATACAGGAGCACTGAATGAAGGAGTACAGGATTCCACAGTTCACCATAATAGGCCAAGTGGAAGTATTATGGGATCCTAAAATACCACACGCTCTTTACTTCAAATCAAGTTGGGTATTTATGACCTTGATTGAGCAGTAATTTTGGAATTTTTGTTCTAACTTACTCTGGGATATGTGATACTATAAGCAAAGCTTCAGTTTAAGTGTGAAATATTGAACCTGACTCTACACCAAGTAAAGAGCAACTGAGAGCTTTTACTATTTTCTGGCATTTAACGTATCTGTCAATGGAAAATATTTGTATTAATTCACCGCTCATCATTACTTAACGTAGTCCTCTAAATTATGAATTTAAATGAAAAAAATAAAATACAAACTGGTATTTTCTGGTCCCTCTATTTTGGGTTCATTTTGGAAGGCCTTCTCCAATAGGCTCCCCCAAATAGTCAATGTTAGTTGCTTCTTTTGTTCTTGGCCTCCTTCTTCCCCGTCCTGTCCTTAACATTCTTTTACTTCCTGAAAAGTGAACATTCACCCTTCACTTATTCCTTCCTCCTCTCAGTGCTTTGAGTGTTTTATCTCCCATTTAACACCCAGCAACAGAAACTCCAAACTCTTCACTGTTGAAAGTTTAGCTCCCTCTCTTCCAGTCCATGAAAATGCTGCTGTGGAGATGAGGGAACTGCCAGTCTGTTTTCATGTTCTGTTGGATTCCTCTGCAGTGTAGAAGCTGTTAGCTGCTCTCCTTCTATCTCTTCTTCCTTGTTTCCCAGACACTTCCTCATCCTGCTGTTTGATCTATTGAAATCCTACACTTGACTTGTCCATCCAGGTATCTTCTCACCAAGGCACTTCCTGATGTTTCTCAGCTGCTCCAAGGACTGTTTCGTCTTTAGTTCTTGTGGAAAGCCTCTTCACGTCCTTTAACATGAAACTATTTGGGTACTTTTAAGAAGTCTGTGAACATGATTCTAGAGAGTAGGAAATCATTACACATCTACAAAAGGCTTTCAGAAAGTAATTTCTCAACAAGCACTTGCTGAAGCCTGGCTCTTGTCTTAGATGTGGTTTACTGAAACAGTCCCATGCTGCATCCCATCAACATTTGAGCAATGCTCTCTGTATCTAAGGTAAGGAGGCTGGCAATGTATCCTTGCTAGCATCTTCTGCTTGTAACAGTGCTGCAATTAAGGAGGGCTCAAGAAGTAGGAACCTAAGGGTTCATTGGAAAGTCGGTTGGATGATATTTTGTTGGGGCAAATATATGAAGGAGTTTCCTTAAAGTGAACACGGGTGTGAGGGACTAAGGAAGGCTCATGAAGGAATGCTTCACTGAAGCAGACAAAGGAGAGGGAACATTCCACTAAAGCAAACACATGAAAGGTCACATGATTAAGGATTCTTTGCTAATGATATGCATGTATCTGTCCACCTTACACTGCAGAGTTGAGCTGTTGGGTTGCCATAGAAAGAAATGTGTCAAAAAGCTTCTGGTGGTATATTGTAGTTTGGTGCCACTTCCAAGGACTCAGGATGTTTGTATGCATGGGCTGAGACAAGGCACGTGAAGGACACATGATGTTCGTGGGTATAACTAGGACTCCAGGGAGTGACAAAGACAGAGCTTGGCTTGCCAGTACAGCTAGCTGTGCAACACTTGTGGGTCTCCACTGATCTTTGCTTCCCTGAGAGAGAACATAGCTTGGTGTTCTTATTGGTCCCTCTTGCTGTCTTGAGCTGAGGCTGAGGCCTGGATGTCTCTGCTAGGTTTGTCACTACTGTTGCTAACCCAACTTTACCAAACTGGATGGCTGAAGTATCCAGGAGGTGTTTGTGAGTGGATCAAGCTGCTGCTGCCTGCTAACCTGTGAACTGAACTGCTAGTTTCTGGACAACACAGACAGTTACTCCAAAGAAACTTTCTAAAGAGGTCCACTTCCCCCTGCCTCCCTATATCCTTTCTTTTCCACTGCCTCTGATGGGTGCTGGGCTACAAGGGGGTTAACACATTTAAGAAGAACCATCATTAAAGATAAGATTTGAAAAAATTAAAGTTACAGGTTAGAATTCCATACGCATTTATTTCAGTGCACTCTCGGCCCCTATCAGAGTGGGTCTTCCCCACACTCACTGTGGTTTTGCCCCTTTGGTTCTATTATGAAACAGCTTTTGAGATCACTCTACTAGAGCACATTGTAGAGATACCCTTATACTCTATTACTTATATCCTTTGTTAGGGTGCTTTTATAATGACTGCCTTTTTGATTTAACACTATAAAATGCAGCTTCCAATTGATAGAGTTGTGGATGTTTTATTTGTTGTATTTATTTATTTATTATTTATTTATTTATTATTTATTATTTATTATTGTTGTTGTTTTTTTATTTATTTATTTGTTTTGTTTTTGTGTTTGCTGACTTGCTTTTTAGTATATTATTCATCCTTAGGTCTGAGGTACCTATTTGTAATCCTTATACCCAAAGCTAGAACTTCTTAATGAAGATAAATCATCAAATACCCCAGTATTTCCTCACTAGGAAACTGCTTTGTCTGGATCACTACCATATTAACTCATTATTTTTTTTCATAACAAGTACCTCCACAGTCATCCCTCCATGTGTCTTCTGTCTTTCAGTGTCACATGAGGTCTGTTCTTTCTCTTTGCAGTGTCTGAGCTAATTCATGTTGACTCACACTGATGAGGCTGTTAAGTTTCTTGCCATCACCAAGAAAGATTGACAGTCACTTTCATTCTTCCCAGGGCCTGTGTTACACTCTGAGCGCAACCCTCACTTAGTCTGTCATGTAGCATGCTAGGAATTCCTTCATCTTGAACTATCTCAAGTGTCTGTACAAGCTTACAAGAAAGTCACCTGGGGGAGGGGCGGGTCACAGTGTTTCCTCACAGCATGACAGGTTCTTTTTCTCCCTCTTCACTCACTTAACATCAGTAAGTGCTGGTAGCATTGATCTGAATTTATGAAGTAGTTTAAAAAATTGTAAGAACAAACAGAAAACCTGACAATCTGTAGCCTCTTTTGAGCTCTTGATCATAGACTTGGATTTTAGTCACTCATTTACTAGAAACTTATTTCTTAGGCGTCTATGTGAGGTAAGATCTACAGTAGTCCCTAGACATGCCTTGCCAGTATCAATATGTAACTTGGCCTATTAAATGTCAGATAAGCAAACACAGCCCAGAACCATGTCAGAAGTGATGCTGTAGTGGAGATCTGGAAAGTGAAGAATGCAGAGAGTGAGGGAAAGGATTCGCAGAGTATGTTTAGCATGGAAACTGATAGTAAGGAGTGACAAAACCACAAGGAGACAGATGTGTCAGAGAGCTTTGCATTATTCATGTACCTTATCTGTAATTTCAAAATTATCAAGCAGAGGCAGCATGCACAGGGCTTGCATGGATTTGCACCAGACCCTCTGCATGTATATTATGGCTTCCAGGTAAGTGTTTTTAAATGGAATTGATTCCTGAGTGTTCAGATTGGTAGTTCTCTGCTTCTTGGGCCTTCTCTTGGAGTCTTTTCCTTCTGTTTGTCTTATCCTACTCCAATGTGTGAACTTTTGTTTTTATATTATTATAGTCTATTTTATCGAAAAATTTTCTTTCAAAAGTCTTAACTGAAATGCACCAGATCAGTGGAGGTGTAGCTGGGAAAAAGTTACTCAATCCACGTACAAAAAGCCTTTGCTCATTGTTAGGTCACAGGGAACAACATGGAGAGTTTTCTCTTTGTAGGTGACCTCATACACAAAGGGTTTCAGTTCCTTAAAATGGAGAACAAAGGGTTTTAGTAGAATGATGGGCTTTCTGGAGAGATGGCTCAGTGGTTAAGAGTGTGACTCACACTCCCCAAAGACTATACATGGACTGACCCTGGGCTCCAACCTCATAGGTAGCAATGAATAGCCTAGTAAGAGCACCAGTGGAAGGGGAAGACCTTGATCCTGCCAAGACTGAACCCCCAGTGAACGTGATTGTTGGGAGGAGGGTGGTAATGGGGGGAGGATGGGGAGGGGAACACCCATAGAGAAGGGGAAGGGAGGGGTTAGGGGGATCTTGGCCTGGAAACCAGGAAAGGGAATAACAATTGAAATGTAAATAAGAAATACTCAAGTTAATAAAGATTTAAAAAAAAGAGTGTGGCTCAGTGTTTAGGAGTGTATATGCTCTTCAGACAAACTGAGATTGGTTTTCTGCTCCCAAATCAGGTAGTTCAGAAACCACCTGCAGCTCCAATTCTAGGGTATCTGATGTGCTTTTCTGGCTCGTGTAAGTGATCAACACATGTAGAGGAAATCTAATCTAGTAACATGGTCGTTGTGGCCAGAGATCACATCCAAAGAACTTCTAGGTCTATAAAATCCAGCTGGAATACAGCTGGAAGATTTGACAGAGTGAGTCAGGAGAGAGTGGAGGCAATTTTACCAGGAGAGTTTTACAGAGACAGGTGAAGACAGAATAGGCCGGAGGTGGGAGTGGGGAGAGTAGGATCCAAAAGATTAGAACAAATCACCAAAGTTATTATGAGGCCAACTAGAGCAACTCAGTGAGAAGCTGAAAGAAGCCAGATTGAACTAGAAAAGGTGATCTTATTCAGCAGCAAGCCTCTAAGACAATTTATATATTTGGTGAATAAAAAAAGTTACACACATACACACACACACACACACACACACACACACACACACATGCGTGCGCACATGCATGCATGCATGCATACAAAATGATGAATCTATTTTTAAAAGCAGCTTTCTATTGCTTTGTGGAAAGAGTAGAAAAGGCACAAGAAGGATCAGGCTAGAAGTGATGACAGTATCAAGTACAGCAATACCACAGGGACCAAGTGAGCAAGTTCCACGAGACTGAGCAGACAGGATGGTCAGGATAGAGTCGCTGATGATATTGGAGACTAAGGAGACAATGCAGTAAGGACCGACATTTACCTGGTTGATTCAAGTTTATAGAAAGGGGAAGCTGAGTAGGAAAAGATCTAAAGTGAAGAGAAAAACAAGGATCTGCGTTTTTAACAGCTTGATTTTGAGATGTTTATGATGTTAACAGGATAAATCTGGTATATAGTCATATACCAAAGCTCAGCTTTGGGGAAAAGGCAATAATACAATTTAAAGCTATGTATTTGAAAGCCATCAGTTCATTCAGAGTCACCTTCCACAGGATGTAGAAACTTAGGGTACATACATAGATTTCCTGGGGAAGGATCTTTGATGAACATTTCCGTTCCCCCATTATACCTGGACACCCCCATTTTCCATTCTCTGCCCATAGGCTAATGGATTATGACTGCACTGTATGACTCGATGCCTTTTGACTTATGATAAGGCATCTTCATATGAAGGAAGAAAAAAGAAAATGTTTAAGTAATTTATTCCCTTTCTCTCTCCTTGTTTGGATTGCACTTTTGGCAGAGATTATATTCATACAGGATTAAAATTCCTGTCTAAAAGGCATAGCCACAGGCCTCTAGGGACATTCTGCTCTGGGCCACAGTCCTATGTAGGAACTCTTCACTAATATTGGTACCTGAAGTTCATTGATTGTTTGCCAAAATTTAACTATACATGTGAAGGGGTCTGTTTCAATCTTTGTGCTCTTAAGTTGGCTCATTCATATTTTTATTTTTATTTTTACCATTCAAGTTCTCTTTTGTTGACCATGCAAGTTCTACATGCATGTTTTTGTTTCATTTTTGATATTCTAATATGCATGCGGTGAAAATAATTGGCCCGTTCTACTGTCTGTCTTTTGGACTATTCCAGTGAGCACCAGCAAGTTGTATCATTTTCTCTAAAACAATTGATAAGAACTTGGTGACAAGAAGTTACCATTAATATAGATGTCCCCACTTCCCCCACCAACACACTAGGTAAAACTAAACACAGCAGTTACTTCTTCAGGTTCTTAGGTATGGTTTTATTATTGCTGAACTTGGACTTGAGAGGCAATATGAAGGTACAAAATCTACAGATATTTTATCTGTCTGCAATCATATAGATATTGCAATTGTATCTGTCGGTCTCCATGAAGAAGACTGGATTTCAGAGCTTCAGTCAAATTTGGATTTCCTTGTAATCTAGGTGTGTGTGTGTGTGTGTGTGTGTGTGTGTGTGTGTGTGTGTGTGTGTGTGTGTGTGTGAGAGAGAGAGAGAGAGAGAGAGAGAGAGAGAGAGAGAGAGAGAGAGGGAGAATATCAAAATAGAATATTTCATAGTCAAGGGTAGGCTCTACCTTGCCGAGCAGATACTGTACTTCTTGGCAGAGCTCCCAGGAGCATGTTCTATGACAGTGACAGTGAACTGGATTTTGAAGTAGAAAAAGCTGGTCTTTTTTAAGCTGAGTCAGACCCTGCACTTCCAGAGAAGACTTCGAGATTTAGGCAGTACTTTTTGCTCTGTTCAAATTGGAGAGCACAGGTACTCCCTAGCACAGCTCCACTCTCCATGGCTTCAGTCACTGAGGTCAACATGAAGGAGGATGAGAGGATAGCACAAGGCCATGCCTGAAGACAAAAAGGAGACTACACTCCCAACTTTGATAAAGGCTGTTATCATTACTCTGCTATATTAGTCACTGCTGTTAATCTTTTACTGACCTAATTTATACATTGAACTGTATCCTAGAAAAACTATATAAACTAACTAGAAATCACCAGTCTAAAAGTGTGAAATCTAAAAATGCTTTGAAATACTAAGCATTTTGATTTTCAGCATAATACTGAAAAAGTTCTAGATTTTGGAGAGTTTATCATTAGCAGTGTTTAACTGCTAAGAATTTGCAAATATACCCAAATCCTCAAGATTCCAAAGTCTGTTTTCAAACATTGCTTATAAAGGAGGCAGAGAGATTATATGTTGTATGTGTATATATCTGCGCGCACACACACACACACACACACACACACACACACACCTCAGCACTATACTTGATTTTTTAGGCATCTACTTAATGTCTGTACTTAGTATCTTGAGGCAGAACCCTCAGAGCTGAAGGTGGATACTGCAGAGATCAAGTATACAAATGCTTTATACTTGTAAATCCAGTGACATGCATATTAGAAATGTAGTTTACACTCTAAACAGTTAGATCAATAATTCCTTGCCTTCCACTTCCACTCTCAGTTATGTTCTCTGTCTGTCTGTCTGTCTGTCTGTCTGTCTGTCTGTCTGAAATAGTCTTCAAATGAGGAACTGGACAAAAGTCCCCATTTCCTGTGTTCTTGGAAGTTAACCTCCTACTAGAATTTTCTAGTATGTTTGTTCCACAAACGTTATGAAGTGACCCATCAGTTAATTGGTGAGCCACTGACCATGCCTGACTGTGTTGACAATGTGTCACTAGCCTTAAATCTTTGCTAGGTAGTATATCATAAGAGTTTGAAGAGTCTTGCTCGTGATGGTGAAAGTGGAATGATTCATGTCTTTTCTTGAGAACTGCGGGATAAAATAATAAGTGTTGGAAGAGATTTTAGGAATCACTATGATTAAATTTTTAATCTTATACGTCTCAGAAACTTATGTTCAAATAAAATCTTAAAAACAGGTGCATGTAGGTAAATAAACATTTTCCCAGATAAATTTGGTTGAAAGACTATGTCTGTGTAAGAATACTCATTGCTCTTCCAAGACATTACTCTGTGGGATTTTGAGAACCTTGGATACTTCAAAGTCTCCTTTGATATGCTCCAATCTGTTGTGCCACAGATGTTAAGTTGTTTAGATTGTTAGACTGTGGATCTAGAGACTACTCCTCAGTCCTATATTGCCTCTTCAAATGTACATTAGATTCAAGACCATGATGTTTCATACCTCCTTCACCATTGTCCCTGAATTTTTGATTTATTATAATAAATAATTTCTAGATATCTCAGAAAATGTTTTATGGTTAATGAGATATAAGCTATGGGTGTTAACACTGAAGATGTTGGTGATGACGATAATGATAATGACAATGATGACGACGATGATTATGATGATAGCTTTGTTTCTCATGAATAGTTAACTGAATGTGACTTGGACTCTTAGCCAATGAGTATCTGACCACCTCCCATAGTACTCCTTTAGAAGCATCCTCCTTATTTACTTAGCTAGTTGGATATGACCCTTATTTCTATCACAGTTTCTACTCTGGTGTGTAGTTATTACTCTTGGCTAAAAAGAGAAAGCAAGTGATAGTCTGGGGACATCAGGCAAGTGGACACTTTGTAGTCACATTGAAATTTCCTTTTGATACTTGGCAGTGTTCACTTGACAATTTCTTCTGCAAGAAAAAGAGAATAGGAAGTTCATAAATCAATTAGAGATCAGTGGAGATCCTTCACTGTCAGGAATAGGAAGCCTCCAAAGGTGCTGTGAGGTTAGCCAATGTTTCTGAGGACAATACCTGGAAATAACTCTTGCTGAGTCATATCTCAAGTTCAGTAGATATACAGAGAAGAAAAAGAATGTAATGGTTTGATTTGCTGTTGAGAATTCCTATTCAAAAAGACTGCACTCCAAAGATCTGAAGTAACACAGATTAAATTAGCTCTACTGTCATGAAGAGCCTGTTATTTAATTGAGAAGCATCTTCTTCTCAGCCCAGAGAATGAGAGACACTGAGACATACAAAGGAATATAGAGAGGATCCTTTTCTTTTCCCTTTGGTTGTTACATATTTAAAACAAGTTTAGATCTGTTAAGGATGTATACATAAAGAATTCTGATTATATTAACTATACTTCTTAAATGTTTTCCATTAAATCAGTTGTGCAGTCGGAATAGGATTCAGGGATTGCCCAGCATCCCACTTGGCATAAGAAGATCACTTTTATTGTTATTGTTTTAAGGAATAAAACTAGCTACAACCAACTCTAGATAAGAGGAAGAAAATAAAGGACTAGAGAACTTGAGAAATTCAAGGAATGAAGCAATGTCCCAGTAGACCTTTAGTTTTAATCTTGGCTGATAAGAGATCCAGAGTATCAACTTGCCTGAAGAAAATATGTGTTATGAGTATGTGACTCTGGCATCACCATTTATGACCTTGTACCTTCATCACCTGTTCATTTAAACCCATCCCAAGTTATTCTTTGGTGAAAGATAGGCTAAGTACTCCTAACTGAATGTGGTGGTTTTGGCAGAACCATTATGTCCAGGAAAGAAATATCCAGAGCAAGTATCTACTCCAGTAAGAACAAAACACTGTCCTCTCTGCCACCAGGTTGCTGGCTGGTCACCTCGGGGACTGGCGCCATATCTGAGTCTCAATGTTGCTCTCTGCTGTTAGCAGAGCTGGCATTCAGCAGCAGCTGTAACCATGTCATCCTTGGTGAGTGGAAGTCCATGTTGTTGAGCCCACCTCTGCCACATGACCAGGGCAACGTTTATAAAATAAAATCTTTAATTGGGGCTGGCTTACAGATTTAGAGGTTCAGTCCATTATCCTCATGGTGGGAAGCTTGGCAGCGTGCATACCGACATGGTGCTGGAGTTGCTGAGAGTTCTACATCTGAAGGAAGCCAGAAGGAGTCTTTTCCACACTGGGTGGGCTTGAGCACTAGGAGACCTCCAAGCCCATCTATACTGTGGTGCACTTCCTCCTACGAGGCCACGCCTATTCCAGCAAGGCCACAGCTCCTAATAGTGCCACTTCCACTTTCCATGATCCAAGCATATGGTAATTATCACACTAAAATGCCAATAGATGTTGAAAATCCAATGGGGTTGAATGTTCAAACATTTCCTCTCTATGTTGGAGACAGATAGTAGATTTATTTTCCTGTTCTCAAATGTAATGTGTAAACTTCTAATTCCTAGACAGATGTAGACCTTTCCTTTCTAACACTTTATTGGATATGTTACTACAAAAGCAACATCAGTTTCAGAAAATATCAATCCTTGTAACTTTATAACTTTGAACTTAAAGAGCAGCTAGAACTTCACTAAATAAATAGAAGAAGGTGAACTGGTCCCCTTCAGGTTTTGAAATTCAAGAATAGAATAAAAGGGTGTTTTGTGTTTGACTAGAACAGGGAAACTGATCTTCAGACCCTGTTGTTCATTTACTGTTAGTAATGAGTTCTTAGAAGCCATTTAAAAAAAAAAAGTTCAAAAGCATGAAAAGAGACGACCCCTCTGACAGAACTGTTAAGTTTCCAAAATGAGTGTTTCTTTCCATCACACTTTCCCCTCTAAGCAGCTTCGAGGGTGAAAATCTGGTCTTGGGCTCTTAATCCTTTGTGGAGCATAAATGTTGCATGGGTTTGGTAGGCTAAGGAGCCTGAGCTCTTGTTGAGTTCCTTGCTTCATAGAGGTGGCTCCTAGGGACCATTTTCTTATTTCCTTACCTATCTGTGATGTGGAATCTTTTCTGTCTTGGCAGGAAGAAAAATTTACACCCCACTTATTTATGTTTGGCAAAACAATTCCCATTTTAACACCTATTGGAAAGTGTAAAAACATTTTTTGTTGCTGGGGGATGAATTATTCATATAATTTTCTTGCTTTAAACCAGAATAATGATGTACCACTTTTTAAATACCTGCCAGCCTTCCAGTTTAACCCTTCTGCCCCTGTGTTGTATCCAGTCTAGTCACTTGTCTAATTCAAATCTGTCAAGATGCTTACTAGGTCCCAGCTCTTGTTGATGCCTTCCTTAGCTTTAAAATGTTGTTCTCACTGTGGGAGAACAACCACTCATACACACCAGGTTTTTGAAGTTACTTTCAAGAGACGTTAAGGGAAGCATTCAAGAAACAAGACATGGTTCAGTGTTGTTTGTTTGCTTGTTTGTTTAGTATAACTATGTCATGTGTCAAAAGGCAAAAATTATATTTTGAGATGTATGTGTGCATGTATGTCTATGTGTATATATATTGTACAGTGTGTATGTTGTATATAATATATATTTACTTACTTCTACTAAAAGTAGCTCATAGTTATCCTTAACTTGCAATAAATGGCTAACATGAAAATTATTTCAGGCTACTAAATAAAAGAACAATTGTAAGCAATATGAATAGATAATCAAATTTAGGATTCAAATAAATAGTATTTATATAGGTATTTGAAATGCAAAGAAAATGATATAGAAGAACATATTCTTGTACAGTAAGTAATTATCCTCAGCTAGTGTGGAGAAAGGAAGATCTTGCTGTACTTTGCATATCTCAGACTTCAGCCTTTAACTTCTAAGAACCATACCATCTTTTCTTGTTCTCTGGCATATAGATTATATACCATAAAACATCTAAATATCCATGATTTTGTGATCAATTCCTTATTTTTCCCCTCTGGAGAATCCTGACATACACAAATTCGATGAATAAAAAAATGTTCATTTCCATTGAAAGAGAAATTCAAGCACCCCACCAGACTATTATTGTGGCTGTAAGTATTAAGCAGGTGATATTTTTAAAATAAAGAACAAAATCGTTTGAGAGTCAAAAGGCAGAAGCATCTCTTCTACTCTGCAAATGAGCTCAGCATTTCAGCCATGAGGTATATGTTGGGTCTGTTTGTATGAGTCGTGTTAGCCCTGCTATCCCTCGTTGTTAGATTGATGGAGTAACTTGGGGCTTATTGACAAGCCTTTTTGACTGGGAGCCCCTGAGCTATCAAAGGTCAACTCGCCAACACACACACCTAAGACTACCCAACTAGAGGAGTACAATAACATCTCCCTCAGGGCACCAGTCATCTATTGGCACCCTCATCGTGGCCATCCAAGTGTTCCATTTCTAAATAGGTTGCAAAAATATCTCCATGGAAGTAACACACTTGGAAGGGCCATTTGGATGCTCCTTGCCCTGAAAAGGGGGCTGTTTAATGTGATACGAGTGTGTTGACCGTAACTGTAGTATGCGCCAGTCTCTTTCTCCCAGGGTCTGCCATATGCTCCTGTCCTCCACAGTGTGGCTCTGACACCTTTTGAGAAAGAAGCTTGTGCTAACTTCAGCTGTTTGGGAGATGCTGGTGTGTTCAAATACACCCGAAAGCTTCCTTCAGGCATGAATTATCTTCTGACTGGTTTATTTAGTGTTTGGTCTCATCTGTGAGAATGCTGTTTAGACAGCAGTTGATGGTCATGACTCAGTTGCAAGGAGAGGATGGTGAAATATCCAGTTTTCAGTACTCAGTTCTGCAACATTTCCTCAGTGCAGTGTGCACATAATAGCATATAATGGTCTGAAGAGGGCAACAAAATGACCAGGCCTGCTTACAGTGCTTGGTATCAGGGCCACTGTGTGGATTAAGTGGATTTCTCTAGTGAAATAAAGATGAATATATATGAAACAAAAATTGTCATCATTTTTATAAGTGACTTATAAAGAACTTTGGAAATTTCAATGATTAATTTCTCTCCTTTCTGTTATTAAGTATGTCTCAGATTCTGTATGACTGGATCCTAGTTAGGTAATTATTTCTATGATAAAATACCACAACCAAAGCAAGTTGGGAAGGAGAGAGTTACACTTCCGCATAACAGTCCAGCATTGAGGGAAGTCAAGACAGGAACTCAAACAGGGAAGGAACCTGGAAGCAGGAGCTGATGCAGAGGAAGTGGAGGGATGCTACTTACTGGCTTGCTCCTTATGGCTTGCTCAATCTGCTTTCTTATAGAACTGAGGACCATCATCCTAGGGATGGTACTACTTACAATGGACTAGGCTCTGCCACATCAATCACTAGTTAAGGAAGTATATTCAGCCACATTTTATGAAATAATTTTCCTAATTGAGGTTCCCTCTTCTCAGATGACTTTAGCTTGTGGATAAAACTATCCAGCCCAGAGAGACAGAGGGTCACAATATACTAAGCCCTAAAATATTTGTGAGGTTATTTAATTTAATATTTATTTTCTTTAGAATAAAAAATCCATGCTCCTCTCTCTTATACACACATACATACTACACTGTATATGGTAAATATTTCTTTAATGTATGCAATGCATTAACCAAAACCTTAGAATTCAGTATGTTTTCAACGTTTCTATTCATTATCCCCTTATATTTTCTTTCAAAAGTGCAACTACTGAAACATCAAGTTTGGACTCTTTTGGCTTAATAGCAAAGTTCAAACAGTAGGACAAAACATCATGCTAACAGAAATCTTGTCACATTCAATACTGTAAAAGATGCTGACAGACTAGGGAGACTCCAAATGTCCTCATACTGTAGTGCTGAGATTCTTCAAACCTTCTTCACAATTATTCCTTGTTTACCATTTGTCTTAGTTACTGTTGTAGTGCTGTGAAGAGAAACCATGACCAAGGCAGCTTAGAAAAGAGAGCATTTAATTGAAGGCTTGGAGGCTTGTTTACATATTCAGAGGGTGAGTTCATGACCAACATGGTGGGTGACATGGCAGAAGGTAGGCGGGCATGGCTTGGAAGCAGTAGCTGAGAGCTTTCATCTTCTCCATAAGCAAGTCAGAGAGAGAAAGAGAGAGAAAGAGAGAGAGAGAGAGAGAGAGAGAGAGAGAGAGAGAGAGAGAGAGAGAGTATTTGTCCTGGCTTGAGCTTTTGAAACCTCAAATCCTGCTCCTGTGACACATATCCTCCTACAAGGCCACACCTCCTAACCCTTCCTAAACAGTTCTATCAACTGAGATAAGCATTTACTTATCGAGGTGATGAATGCAATTCTCATTCAAATGATTATATTCTATATTGTTTCCTTTTCTGTTTTTACCAAATAATAATAATAATAATAATAATAATAATAATAATAATAACCACCTCTACCCTTTCCTTCCTTTTTTGTCTGCTTTAATTTTCTTGTACTACTAGTTCCTTTATACCCATAACAACAAAATAACATAAGATAAAGCAGATGAAGTTTGATTCTAAAGATAATTTATAAGGAATTAAGACCTTTCATGGCAGTGGGCATGGTTTTTGAGAATGAATGGAAGTATGTCAGATCTCCCCAGATTATATAAAATGATCGCGCATCCGTGCCAGTCACAGAAAACTGACGGAAATTAGTCTTGAAGGAGATACTTTGTCCTGTTGTCCAGCAGGTGTAAAGGCGGCGTCTTTCTCTCATTACTTCAGCGACTCAACCATGGGAGTGCCCAGGTCAAGAGGATTGACTCGCTTCTTCTCACTTAGCGGAAAAAGCATTGCTATAACTTTCAGCTGTCAGACAGACAATCAAGATAGGAGACATACAGGAATGTTGAGCACACCAGCAAATTCGACTGCTCTAAGAATTACTCTTGATGGTCCATTGCAACAACTGTTCAGGCCCAATTCTAGCTGTCTAATAGATTGCATTTTAATAGTTCATTTGTGTTTCCAGATAGGCTTCTTTCTTAGAAGAGATGGAATTTAATATAACGATAAAGAGATATTTTAGACGATACATTATTCCCCTAAGGCACTGGCCAGTTCACTTTTGTTGTTGTTGTTTTTGTTCTCCTGTTTGCCCTCTTCCCAGCCTTCAGTAATCATTTGTTTTTATGTTCTCTTTCCATGAGCTTGGATTTTGGATTCCATATAGAAGTGAGACCATGTATTTATTTTTTATGTCTTGATTAAGTCCACTTAACATTATGTCCTTTGGCTTCGTTTCTATGTTACTTACCATAGAATATTTACATATTTGTTAGATAAATAATAATCCAGTTTATTCCCTCTGTCTCTATATGTTTGTTTCTTACTTACACATCAGGGGATTCTCAGATTGTTTTGGTGCCTGATGGCTTCACAGTGAACATGAGTTGCAAACACCTTAAGATAATGATTTTGCTGTTTTTGTATATTAATGTGTAAAGTATGATTGCTTGATCAACATGTCATTAATTCGAGGGTTTACAGCAGTCCTACGTTTGCTTTCCAAAAAGAGTACTCCTAACTTCCGAACCCACCAAATGCACACGTTACATTTTTCTCTGTACCCTAGTCAACACTTGCCATATTGCATTACTTTAAAATTTATTTACTTCTTGATTTACTTGTTTGCTAATATCTATGCATATTGACTGTGACATTGAAGTCAGAGGACATCTTGTGAAAATTGGTTCTCTCTGCCATTATGTGTGTCTTGTGCATTGTACTCACACTGTCAGTCTTGGCAAGTACCTTTATTTCCATCCTTCGTGTGTGTGCGTGTGTGTGTGTGTGTGTGCGTGTGTGCGTGCGTGTGTGTGCGTGCGTGTGTGTGTGTGTGTGTGTGTGTGTGCGTGCATGCACACCCACATGATATGTATCCTAA
Source organism: Rattus norvegicus (assembly GCF_021556685.1). Taxonomy (NCBI): domain Eukaryota; kingdom Metazoa; phylum Chordata; class Mammalia; order Rodentia; family Muridae; genus Rattus; species Rattus norvegicus. The sequence goes on from NC_141536.1 coordinate 128,117,018, forward strand.
CAGAGATGAGGAAGCATGTTATTGTTTTGATTCCAGTATTTGTGAATAGTGACACTAAGTACTTCTGTGTTGGCTTGGCATTTGTATCTTTGTATCTGTTCAGTACCTTTGTCCACTTTTAAATTGGACATTTACTTTATATATGGAGTCATGTTAGCTCTTTACACATTATACTTTAGATGTGCTTTCTCTCAGTTTGTCCTTGTTTCCCTTTGTTGAACAGAAGTCTTTTCGTTTCAGGCAGTCATACTTTATTTTTGCAACTGTTGCCTGTCCTGTGGTTTGATATTCAAAACCTCACTGCTGAGACCAATACTCAGAATATCCCTGAGGTTTGCAACTAGGATTTTTTAAATGGTTTATTGAAGTCTTGATTGGGTTTCAACTTAATTTTCATTTGTACTATAAAATAAAAATCAAGTTTTGTTTTCAGGTAAGCAGAGGCCCAATTTCTGAACACCTTTTAGAAGGATTTTACTTTCATCGTGCATTATCTATACTTTAGTCAAAGAGCTTCTCAGGTATGTGTGAACCTGCGTGTGAGCTTTTCACGTAGCTCCATTGTTCTGCGGACTGTTTTATAAGGCAGTGCCATTTCTGCTTGATGAGTAATATAATTTGAAATCAGGAATGCGATGCCTCCAGCTTTGTTCTGATTTCTCAAAATTGCTTTGGCTAATCAAGTATTTTGTAGTTCCACAAGTTTTAAGTCTGCTTTTGTATTTCACTGAAAAACACCATTGGAATTTTGAAAGAGATGCCACTGACCCTATAGACTGCTTTGGGCAGAGAGCCCTAAATTCCTGTTCTACATGAACAGTTGGTATCTTCCTCTTTGTGTTCTTCGATATCTCTTTCATCAGTGTCTTAAGGTTGGTTTTGTACAGAGTTTTGCCTTCATAGTTAAACTCGCTTCTTTTTAATTCAGAAAATGTGTATATGTTCACATGTGTGCACCAATTTGTGCATGTGTGCATGTGTTCATGCTTGTGTGGGTATACTTACAATATGAATACATGCATGTGGAGTTCAGAGCTCAACAGCAGGTGTCTTCAATCTCTCTCCACCTCATTCTTTGAGATAGGATCCATTATTAAGCCTAGAACTCACTAATGAGGCTAAGCTGGTTGGCCAGCAAGCTCTGAATATTCTGAGTATCTATGCTCCTCCAGTGCTAGACTTACATACGTACATGGCTGGACCCAGCTTTTGCATAGTGCTGATATTCTAAACTGTGTGCTATTCTTGTGTGCAGTCATTTACTGAGGAAGTCATCTCTCTAGTCTCTAGTTAAATTTTGTCCTGTGCTTCTTAAGTTACCTGTAGGTGCTCCACGTCAGAAGTGTAAGAGTAGCCTGCGTGGTGATTTTCCATTTCAAACTCCTCATAAACTGTAGACACAATGACAGGAGTTTCATGAGGTAGAAGAACCAACCCCTCAGGGTCTCCTTCGTGCTCCTAGAATACACAGTTGCATAACAGCAGACAAGGGAGCACTCTACAGTAGGGGTTTAGGATGGTGGATTTCCTGGAACTGGATTTCTAGGTGGTTGAAATCCATCCGATGTAGACATTGGGGACTGAATTTAACTCTCTGTAAGAGCATTAAGTGCTCTTGACCAGTGACCTATCTTATCTCCCTCTAAATGTTTATACTTATGTGTATCTATGTTTATGTATGTTTATATGTGAATACATAAGCACACACATATGTGCGTAATAATATTATATACACATTTATGTATGCTTGTGCTAGGAAGGCCAGAAGAAGCTGTTGGATATATCCTGGACCTGGAGTCACAGGTGATTTTGCATTACCTAATGCTACAACTCTTAACTACTGAGCCATTTCTACAGACATTCACTGTAATATTCTAATGTGTATCCATTAGAACCACCAACAAAAAGAACTGTGTATAATTCCTTTTTCACACTGATCTCATTAGGAGTAACTAATAGCATCTTAATAGAGTGTAGGTGTTACCTTTATAACAGGAATGGAGTTGATTGCTGATATTTGGTGCCAGTGTTACAGTTAAAGTATAAATTCATGCTATCCTGGAGGAATATCGTGTAAATACCTTGGACATAGTGATTATATCAGGTTCAGGAAACAAGGTTGGCTTTTTAGAAACCTCACCTCAAAATACCAGTACTCTCTGGTCTTACTTACAAATAAGTTTTCTCGACAGTGCTTTTATAACTTTTTAGAAATTTTCTAGCAAGGCAAAGATACTTCTTAATAGTCTGCTAAGAGTAGCAGTGCTCAGGATATGTGCTTTTTCATTGCTATTTTCAAGGTCTAATTATTTTCTCTGTGTTTGGGCAAGAGAACGTAATGAGGAAAGAAGACATTAGACACCATTAGACACCAGTGAGCCAGGAACAGGGTTTTCTTCATTTCAGCCAGGAGCTAGGTTTCCCAGCATAACTGCACTAGTGGCTAAGTTCTTTCTGAAGGCTTCCTTTCTGATAGGTCACATAAAGCATAAAGGAAGTCTGCACGACTCTAGTGATCTTCAAGGCAAAGGAAAGACCAGAAATACACAAGTATTGCTTCTAGCATGTACCGTTAAGAGTTCATTAACCTTAAAGTGTCATTGCTCTGCACACTAGCACTGTATGAGGTCACGGGTACCTGATGATCTATCCAGGTGTTATGCTGCCCTTAACACTGTGCTTCTCTGACCTTCAGTTTCTCTGGACGACTGTGTGCTACGCAGCATGCACACACGAGTGCACACACACGCAAACAAAACTAAACAAACTCTTTCAAATCAAGACTTTATACCACCTGCAGCTATTAGCAGGCCAAGGAAATACAAACTTTTGACTCTAGAGAAGAGTGGTTCCTTGTCTGTAAAAGTCCATGTTACTAAGGAAATGCCACATCATGTGTGTGTGTGTACTTTTCACTGATGAAAATGTACAGTACATGGTAAGAAGAAACCAAGGGCTTTCAGGATCTCTCATGTGTCTCCATAAATGTATTTTTCACCTTTTCACCTCTATTAGGTTAAAGTCTGAGCCTTGTTGGGATTTGGACCAAGGCCTGTATCTCTAAAGACTATTTATATAAGCATACAGTGACCCTATTATACTTTATTCCATAAACCTCTACCAAGCTTGTGGTGTTGATTACAAATGATTATACGTTTCCATAAATAAACCATCCTGGAGTCCTGGCATATAGGTTAGTGCTGTTTTCGATACCTAGTATGTGTGTGGCCCTGAGTTTTCTCCTTAGAGCTGTTTTTAAAAAGGGAGAAGGAACAAAAACAAACAAAACAAAACTAAGGCTTATTCTGGAATTTTGAAAACACCTTTCTTCATTTCAACCTTTGGAGAGTCTAAAAGCAAGCAAGAGATTGGGTTACCTCTGTGATCACATGGACAATTAATTCTACTAGGCAAATCATAGTCACAATGAGTTCCTGATATCCAGCTAGGCAGCCTTCATGTTGGCTCACAGAACTTAGCCAAATGTGTGTGGGAGAGAGAAAGGTGCATATTGCTATGGCTTTTCCACAGTGTCTATTAATTGAATGAAGAACAGAGGCTGATCAAACCCACCAGGAACCCACCAGGAAAGATGACCATGAGAAAAATAACCCTTGATGTCTCTAATATTAAGGGGCAGGAATTTCCTATAGGCAAAATGCATGTTCACTGCTCCTTTAGTATACAATCGAGAGGTCACAGGGGACCAGTGTATGTGATGATCCATTTCTTGAGGGTTCTAACAACCTGACATGAGTAGTTCAATATATTTGACCGTCAGTTTCCATAGCTGCATAATTTAGAGTGAGGATGAAAGAGACAATGAAAGGGACCTCAGTATGCTGACTGGACTAATACAGATATATCATTACTGTCATCATTGTCATTGTCATTGTCAGTAGTAATAGTAATAAGGCCACGTGCAGCAAAGACATTGACATAGCTGGCCTCAAGAATTGTATCGGAGTCAGATCCTGGGATTTCTACTGGGATTTTAATCATATTCACATGATCAACCTGAGAAATCTCTCTTTAATAGTTGAAGATTTTTTTTCTTGTTTTATAGCAAGATTTTGGGGTGCAACTATACGTTTTGTAATCATTCTATTTGAAACACTGGCTGTAATACACATACAAGGGTGTGCATATTCCTAATGAGACTGGGTGTTTTGCCAACCACACACATTTATTTATTTATTTATTTATTTATTTATTTAGTAGCCAGCAGCCAGTTGAGATGCTGTACATTCCTCCATTTACTACCTTTCCGCAAGGAAGAGTGTCCAGGGCTCAGAGATTAGTTCTGCTTGCTTTTGGAATTCATATAAATAGACCCTTAAAGTTGTAGCTATTTATATCTCAGCTCTTTGAGTCAACATTATGCATTCGAGGTTCCGTGTTTTGCCTATGGCAGTAGTTTCATTTTTAGTGCTACTCATATTCTGCTGTATGATGATACCCGTTCATTTTCCTGTTAGTAGACGCTAGCAGTTTCTAGCTTATAGAGATTCCGTAAGCACTCTTATGCATGCCTTTCGGATGCCTTTGGGCATACAAATGGGTAAATTTTGCTGAACATCTACCTAGTTTTTAGGCGATTAGATATGTCATAATATACAGGTGTTTAACATCTTATTCAAAGTATGAATGTTAATTTATATACCAAACTAGTGGTATCTTGGGGTATTCTAAATTATCTCCTACTTACCAAGAATTTTTCCTTATTCACTATGATATTTTAAAAATGACCAGGTGAGCAGACTACAGCTTTTGAATGGGCTGTACCTTGGTGTCAAGAGACCCTGTAGAGATGTCTGGTTGCAGGGCTTGACCTGTGATGTGAGTGAGAGACTATGAAGCTGTAAGCTTGCTTCTGTTTCATGCCTTGATACATTATGATGGCTGTCTCAACAGCTGTGAATTTATTTATCTTTTTAACGCTTTCTTGGAAATTGACACTAGTTTGAAAGTAGCCAGATTCATAGAGACCACACAAGTTAAGAAGAGGAATATTAGATAACACAAATATGGGCTTTGGTGGCGCCAGAGAACAAAGAAGGAAAAAAAACTTATTAGGTAACTAGTGGACCCAAGCGTGAAATTCAGTAATACGCTGTTTAAACATAAAAGGCAAAGAAAAACTTGTTTGAAATTGTAGATGTGTCTGACAGTCAACGTAAGGAATGTGTCTGTTTTCACACTGATATACTCTATACCAAAAGAAGTTTCAACTTATCAAGGTGGCTTCCAATTTCTTCTCCAAAGAGAAGAAAATAGGTTGTGAATATAGGATCTTGTATTAATTCAAACCATTCCCAACCCTCTGTATTTTGAAGAAAGTTGAGCTAAAACCACAAAGTTTTGGGACTGAGTAGAAGCTCTGATAATGGATGGAGTAGCCACTAAGCTTGGAATCTCATTCATGCCCCATTCTGTCCTGAATCCCTGCCAGCTGTCATTTGGCCATCAAATTTCCCCCTAGACTGGCACTGGAGGTGATGAGCAATGTGTTCATATTCCCAAATTTGCAAATGGCAGCCATTTTCAAGCAAAGGTTTATCTGAAGCATTATTGCCTCTCATTACCAGCGAGACATAAAAGTGAGGCTCTGTGCTTTGGCAGTAAACAGCAGGCAAGCCATAATGATGTCACAAATGCACCTTAAATTTTTCTGATGTTAGTTAGTGAGGTGGTAGTCCTGACTGCCACATGGCTTTTTCACCTCTGCTGCAATGAAACAGCAAGCAAAACTTAGATCAATCCTCAACTTCATTGCCCACCCTGGTCCCTAGCCATCTCTCTTCTTCTTGTTTATGTTTTAAGCCACCCCCGTCCTTTTACCGGCCTTCTGTAAAATGGATTCTCAAGTTTTTCATAATTTTTGACCAAGGTAAATACTCAGCCCAGATCAAATGTGAGTATGGGTGGTTCTCAGGCAGGGAGAGAAAGTGTGGAGTTCATGACACTCTAGGGGAAGTTTAGTGCAACCGGTACTTTCTCATCCCACTGGGTTCCTGTAAGAACTTTTAGCACCTTGCTTTGCAACAAGCACTCAAAGTGATTTGGAGTGCATCTTTTAAACTTCCTGTCTTTGCCCTATTACATAGGCTTAAGGTCAATTAAGTGGATCATTTAGGTGTTCAGTCCCTTGTTAATATCTACTGCTATACGCGAATGCTGGTGTAGGAACAGTAATTAAATGATCACACAACCCAAGGGATCATCTAGTGGTTGAATATCAAAAAGTCAAACCTGACTGGCTGGGTGGCTCAGCATGGAGAAGCACCCGCCTCCCAGACCCACCAATGTGAGTGTGTCCCCGGGATCTACACAGAGGTGGAAGGGGTAACTGACTTGAAAATGTTATTCTCTGACCTTTATATGTGCACCGTGACATGTACAAATTATCCATTAAAAATTAAAAGAAGCCAAATCTAGGTATGCCAAACTAAGTCAAGAAGAGCTAGGGGGAAATAAACGAATTCACAGCACTGTTCCTTTTCATTTATTCAAAAATTCATGTTTATCTGTGAGATAATAACAAGAAAAATAAAGTTCACTTACTAAACAGGCTCCATTCCACTGTCAAACCCAATGCATACAAGTCAGCTTCAGTTTAGAAAAGCTTATGAGTGGGAGAAAAAGCCATCAGATGTGTTCCAGTGACAATCATCATTAGGTGTCCTCATTCCAAGCCCAGAGCATACGTACAGCAGTCTGCTGCTGACAGGATGTCCATAGTAATTTACTTCTCCTTCGAAGACAGAATTGTCACTATCTAATCTGCCATCCTCAATATTGGCTTCAGCTTTCTTTAATTACATATAAATAATGTTCTCCCTGTTAAACACATTGTACCTGTCACCTTTCAGAACACCCATACAATGATTGTATTGGTCTTCGTATAGTTACAGACCCACATATTAAGATCACATTTATGTTTCCCCTGACTGCTACACATAAGCCATAAGGTGTTTCTGGACTTCTCTGTCTGTGAAGACCTTTCCTCAGCATGATGTTCAAGCCAAGCTGGCAGTATAAGGTGTTCAATGATCTAGAAACAGCTTCACTGCTCTCTGCTACTCACAGTGGAATTTAACTGGGAAATTCAAGCTGAAGTGTACACTATAAGTCAATTTCCTTATTATTGATTGGCATTGATGAAGACTTGATAAGAATAAAATCTGACTTGCTCGAATTTTCCTTAACAAACAAAATATATAGTAGGTCAATAAATAATAGGTTGCTACAACCCGAACTAATCATCACATTCTCTTTATTTGTTAGAAGCTCACTACTTTACCTTCTCCAGATCTTCTACTTTAAATCTATATAGCTTCATTAATCACAATCCTGTTTGCCTACTGTATCCAGGATATACTTACATTGCTTATATTTTGAGTACCTATGATTCAGAAATTCCACGAGCAACTTGCAGACTGTTTGTGCTGTGGGGCCAGGCCCTCTTACGTAGCCAGTCGACCTCATTCACTCTCCACCTTAATTCTGTAAGGTGTCTAACACTGTTGCCTTTTACAGATGGATACTGAAGCTCAGAAGAGACTGAGTCATGGATCTAATATTACACTTGAAAATCCAATCAAATTGGAGTTTGTTATCAAAAGTTCCCAACAGTAAAGAGGCCTTTGGAAAGAGCTTAATTTTCCCTTTGAAATGGGCAGCTTTTTTCTTTCTTCCATGTTCATGTGGGCCTCTTTGCCTGCAGGGAAAAAATAAGAGGAAGTTAAAACTAGCATGATTTATAATGTAAATACCAGTGAATTAATACTGATGAAGAAATGCATGGGTACTCACAGTAACATGAGGATAGGTTAGCCGGTCGAAATCTATTCAGACCCTGGTGATTGACTATTTTCACAGAACCTAGAATATAGAAACTTATTTCCAAGATAATATAACTTTATCAGTTAACTTAAAACTAAAGTGTTTTAAAAGGTAATGTTTAATGAAAGTCTTTCTAAAGTACTCTCTAGACACTTTATAGATCCATTCAGAAAACCCAAGGGCGTCATTTGAAAATGCTGAATTTTATGCAATACACTTCCTCTGCATTGGTGTTAAGTTTTCTTCTCTCCATGTTACTTTCTCTGTTTGGATCATCTTAATTCTTCCTTTAGTCCTGTTCTTCTGGTGTGCTGAAATGGAGATAACACACACTTCGAATCTGAGAAGAGCAGCAAACTGACTAGAGTGACTGGAGTTGTTAATAGTAACTGTTGGTGATTGACTTTGTGACAAAAAAGTTCCATAACTTTGGATTACTCAGTTATTTAAACACCACATTGGTCACTACATATAAATCCCAATGTAATAAAATGGTGGTAATATTGCTAGCAAGAAGACGAAGAAAAAAAGGAAGAGGGAGAAGAAGAAGAAGAAGAAGAAGAAGAAGAAGAAGAAGAAGAAGAAGAAGAAGAAGGAGGAGGAGGAGGAGGAGGAGGAGGAGGAGGAGGAGGAGGAGGAGGAGGAGGAGGAGGAGGAGGAGAAGAAGAAGGAGGAGGAGAAGAAGAAGAAGAAGAACAAGAACAGGAACAAGAACAAGAACAAGAGATATTTATAAAACATTCTATCCTAAAGCAAAAGGATATACCTTCTTCTCAGCTCCTCATGGTACTTTCTCCAAAATTGACCATATAATTGGTCAAAAAACGGGCCTCAACAGGTACAGAAAGATAGAAATAATCCCATGCGTGCTATCGGACCACCACAGCCTAAAACTGGTCTTCAATAACAATAAGGGAAGAATGCCCACATATACGTGGAAATTGAACAATGCTCTACTCAATGATAACCTGGTCAAGGAAGAAATAAAGAAAGAAATTAAAAACTTTTTAGAATTTAATGAAAATGAAGATACAACATACTCAAACTTATGGGACACAATGAAAGCTGTGCTAAGAGGAAAACTCATAGCGCTGAGTGCCTGCAGAAAGAAACAGGAAAGAGCATATGTCAGCAGCTTGACAGCACACCTAAAAGCTCTAGAACAAAAAGAAGCACATACACCCAGGAGGAGTAGAAGGCAGGAAATAATCAAACTCAGAGCTGAAATCAACCAAGTAGAAACAAAAAGGACCATAGAAAGAATCAACAGAACCAAAAGTTGGTTCTTTGAGAAAATCAACAAGATAGATAAACCCTTAGCCAGACTAACGAGAGGACACAGAGAGTGCGTCCAAATTAACAAAATCAGAAATGAAAAGGGAGACATAACTACAGATTCAGAGGAAATTCAAAAAATCATCAGATCTTACTATAAAAACCTATATTCAACAAAATTTGAAAATCTTCAGGAAATGGACAATTTCCTACACAGATACCAGGTATCGAAGTTAAATCAGGAACAGATAAACCAGTTAAACAACCCCATAACTCCTAAGGAAATAGAAGCAGTCATTAAAGGTCTCCCAACCAAAAAGAGCCCAGGTCCAGACGGGTTTAGTGCAGAATTCTATCAAACCTTCATAGAAGACCTCATACCAATATTATCCAAACTATTCCACAAAATTGAAACAGATGGAGCACTACCGAATTCCTTCTACGAAGCCACAATTACTCTTATACCTAAACCACACAAAGACACAACAAAGAAAGGGAACTTCAGACCAATTTCCCTTATGAATATTCACGCAAAAATACTCAATAAAATTCTGGCAAACCGAATTCAAGAGCACATCAAAACAATCATCCACCATGATCAAGTAGGCTTCATCCCAGGCATGCAGGGATGGTTTAATATACGGAAAACCATCAACGTGATCCATTATATAAACAAACTGAAAGAACAAAACCACATGATCATTTCATTAGATGCTGAGAAAGCATTTGACAAAATTCAACACCCCTTCATGATAAAAGTCCTGGAAAGAATAGGAATTCAAGGCCCATACCTAAACATAGTAAAAGCCATATACAGCAAACCAGTTGCTAACATTAAACTAAATGGAGAGAAACTTGAAGCAATCCCACTAAAATCAGGGACTAGACAAGGCTGCCCACTCTCTCCCTACTTATTCAATATAGTTCTTGAAGTTCTAGCCAGAGCAATCAGACAACAAAAGGAGATCAAAGGGATACAGATCGGAAAAGAAGAGGTCAAAATATCACTATTTGCAGATGACATGATAGTATATTTAAGTGATCCCAAAAGTTCCACCAGAGAACTACTAAAGCTGATAGACAACTTCAGCAAAGTGGCTGGGTATAAAATTAACTCAAATAAATCAGTTGCCTTCCTCTATACAAAAGAGAAACAAGCCGAGAAAGAAATTAGGGAAACGACACCCTTCATAATAGACCCAAATAATATAAAGTACCTCGGTGTGACTTTAACCAAGCAAGTAAAAGATCTGTACAATAAGAACTTCAAGACACTGAGGAAAGAAATTGAAGAAGACCTCAGAAGATGGAAAGATCTCCCATGCTCATGGATTGGCAGGATTAATATAGTAAAAATGGCCATTTTACCAAAAGCAATCTACAGATTCAATGCAATCCCCATCAAAATACCAATCCAATTCTTCAAAGAGTTAGACAGAACAATTTGCAAATTCATCTGGAATAACAAAAAACCCAGGATAGCTAAAGCTATCCTCAACAATAAAAGGACTTCAGGGGGAATCACTATCCCTGAACTCAAGCAGTATTACAGAGCAATAGTGATAAAAACTGCATGGTATTGGTACAGAGACAGACAGATAGACCAATGGAATAGAATTGAAGACCCAGAAATGAACCCACACACCTATGGTCACTTGATTTTTGACAAAGGAGCCAAAACCATCCAATGGAAAAAAGATAGCATTTTCAGCAAATGGTGCTGGTTCAACTGGAGGGCAACATGTAGAAGAATGCAGATCGATCCATGCTTATCACCCTGTACAAAGCTTAAGTCCAAGTGGATCAAGGACCTCCACATCAAACCAGATACACTCAAACTAATAGAAGAAAAACTAGGGAAGCATCTGGAACACATGGGCACTGGAAAAAATTTCCTGAACAAAACACCAATGGCTTATGCTCTAAGATCAAGAATTGACAAATGGGATCTCATAAAACTGCAAAGCTTCTGTAAGGCAAAGGACACTGTGGTTAGGACAAAACGGCAACCAACAGATTGGGAAAAGATCTTTACCAATCCTACAACAGATAGAGGCCTTATATCCAAAATATACAAAGAACTCAAGAAGTTAGACCGCAGGGAAACAAATAACCCTATTAAAAAATGGGGTTCAGAGCTAAACAAAGAATTCACAGCTGAGGAATGCCGAATGGCTGAGAAACACCTAAAGAAATGTTCAACATCTTTAGTCATAAGGGAAATGCAAATCCAAACAACCCTGGGATTTCACCTCACACCTGTGCGATTGGCTAAGATCAAAAACTCAGGTGACAGCAGATGCTGGCGAGGATGTGGAGAAAGAGGAACACTCCTCCATTGTTGGTGGGATTGCAGACTGGTACAACCATTCTGGAAATCAGTCTGGAGGTTCCTCAGAAAATTGGACATTGAACTGCCTGAGGATCCAGCTATACCTCTCTTGGGCATATACCCAAAAGATGCCTCAACATATAAAAGAGACACGTGCTCCACTATGTTCATCGCAGCCTTATTTATAATAGCCAGAAAATGGAAAGAACCCAGATGCCCTTCAACAGAGGAATGGATACAGAAAATGTGGTACATCTACACAATGGAATATTACTCAGCTATCAAAAACAACGAGTTTATGAAATTCGTAGGCAAATGGTTGGAACTGGAAAATATCATCCTGAGTGAGCTAACCCAATCACAGAAAGACATACATGGTATGCACTCATTGATAAGTGGCTATTAGCCCAAATGCTTGAATTACCCTAGATCCCTAGAACAAACGAAACTCAAGACGGATGATCAAAATGTGAATGCTTCACTCCTTCTTTAAATGAGGAAAAAGAATACCCTTGGCAGGGAAGGGAGAGGCAAAGATTAAAACAGAGACTGAAGGAACACCCATTCAGAGCCTGCCCCACATGTGGCCCATACATATACAGCCACCCAATTAGACAAGATGGATGAAGCAACAAGTGCAGACGGACAGGAGCCGGATGTAGATCGCTCCTGAGAGACACAGCCAGAATACAGCAAATACAGAGGCGAATGCCAGCAGCAAACCACTGAACTGAGAATAGGTCCCCTATTGAAGGAATCAGAGAAAGAACTGGAAGAGCTTGAAGGGGCTCGAGACCCGAAAAGTACAACAATGCCAAGCAACCAGAGCTTCCAGGGACTAAGCCACTACCCAAAGACTATACATGGACTGACCCTGGACTCTGACCTCATAGGTAGCAATGAATATCCTAGTAAGAGCACCAGTGGAAGGGGAAGCCCTGGGTCCTGCTAAGACTGAACCCCCAGTGAACTAGTCTATGGGGGGAGGGCGGCAATGGGGGGAGGGTTGGGAGGGGAACACCCATAAGGAAGGGGAGGGGGGAGTGGGATGTTTGCCCGGAAACCGGGAAAGGGAATAACACTCGAAATGTATATAAGAAATACTCAATAAAAAAAAAAAGAAAAAAAAAAGAACAAGAACAAGAATAAGAAGAAGAACAACAAGAACAAGAAGAACAAGAAGAACAAGAACAAGAAGAAGAACAAGAACAAGAACAAGAGAAAGAAGAACAAGAAGAAGAAGAAGAACAAGAACAAGAAGAAGAAGAAGAACAAGAAGAAGAAGAAGAACAAGAACAAGAAGAAGAACAAGAAGAAGAAGAAGAACAAGAAGAAGAACAAGAAGAAGAAGAAGAAGAACAAGAACAAGAACAAGAAGAAGAAGAACAAGAAGAAGAAGAAGAACAACAAGAAGAAGAAGAACAAGAACAAGAAGAAGAACAAGAAGAACAAGAAGAAGAACAAGAAGAACAACAAGAACAACAACAACAACAGCAACAGCAACAACAGCAACAACCACTGAAACAGTAGCAACAACATAAAAACAACAGAAAGAAGTAAACAGAAAACAATATGAATACTTCTTTATAGCATTAATTTATCTTGTCCCGAGTGGTGCCATCTCCTCAGATGCTCACAATGGTCTGAGTAATATTTGCTGCTTTAGCGGATGCCTATATCCAAGCCACACATCTGGCTGATTACTTGCAAACATAACACAAAGACCACTTCCTTCACAACTGTTTTGGATGACTTTGAATGGCATTTGTTTCAGAGCTGTTTGTGAGGTTATTAGAAGCCATGAAGCCACCTCAAGCTGGCTTCTTTCTCTCCTAAGTTCTCCTCCTTCACTTGCACCATACCTGTTTCCCTCAAGATCATTTCCTCAGAAATCTCCTGAGCTTCACTCTCAATCCCTAGAAAACCAGTCTTCCACAGCACTTTGTGCAAATCATTAGGACTTCTGCTGAGGGAGAATTATGGTCTAGTTTAAAACACAGAGCACAGTAATGCATACTATAAGGAAGTGAACCTGCAGGGCGAATGAATATGTCCAGTTCTGAGTGCTCGTCTTTTTCCTAATCCAAGGAGAGTTGTGAGAAATGGGGTAGGCAAGAATGGCATCTCAGGGAAGTTTACAAGTGTTCTTTTCTTCCGCTCAATACAGATATAGCGTTGCATAATTCAACAGAACTGTGTTAAATCTTCGTATGTGTTCTAACAGTGCATAAGTAAGTATTAAAGGGATCACATTCATTGCCATTTCTTACTGAATCCCCTTTTGATTAGTATGCATACCACAGAACTACAAGCTGTGTCTGCTGCAGCACAGCCCTGTTCAACTGAGGCCGTTACCTTGGTATGTTAGGTAGCATTCACTTTAAGAAATGGACACTCATCTCAATCAACAGTGCTTTGCCATGATCTGCCTCGGTTATTCCTTCTGATATGTGTGATACTCTATCATCTTCACTCTTCATGGTCTATTCTCTTAATTTTGTTTTCTCTCTCTTCACATGGATCATGATTTTCAAAGAAAGTGCTGAAGATTCATGGCGATAGCACCATCTCGGTGATTTCTCCTCTTCTTAGAGTCCTACACGTGTGTCTTAACACCCTGTCATCACCTAGTCTAGCTGACTTCAGTTGTGAGTCTCTAATAATAGACTGAGGGTTTGTTTTTTTTTTAAAGGATTTGAGGTTAGATAGTTTGTGAGGGAGCTGTTCCAAGTCAGGAGAAAAAGGATGGAGTAGTGAAGGAGAGAAAGTCAGTTTTCAAGCAATTTACTGGAAATTTACACACCTTGGTGACCAGAGCTTAATCTAGCGGGCTACTTTAGTAGTCCTCATGAAACATATACCTAACCTCTATGGAAGTATGGCCTACACATTCCCCATCTTTGAAGTCATGTCTGCATACTTTTTTTCTGTCTTAGAGGGATTGGAGGTTAGATCCCTTTGTGTGGTTGTTTTCCCACTTTTGTATTTGTGTAGCGGCGCCTCTCCAAAATCCTCCTTTTCCAAGATGCTTCACACATCCCTTTCTGCTGATTATGACTCTTAATCTAATTTAGCCTCATCTCAGCACTCCTCTTAATATCCCTTTTATTAAAGTTTTTTTCAGACAGAGTGAAGCATTGGTTCCAACTGCTATGGAATCTACTACAGTGCTTCACACAGAGTGGACATTTGATAATTTAATGCTTGTTGAATTAAACTGAACGATTAAAATCCCAAGTAAGTTGGAAAAGGGTGCTGTTGGAGGGGAGTCAGATTGGGTTACCTGGATAGGAAAACACGCGCTCAATTTTTCCACCAGCTCGGACCCAAGCTGTCATTAAAATTAAAGTCCTTTATTACATGCTTTCATTGTTGCTGAAATAATAGTCCCCGTGCCTCGGAGCAGTAGAGGGAAGCTGCTCTTAGTTATAATTCTGTGACATCAGGCATCAAGCAGTTGGGAAATTGCATGTGCTGGTAATATAACTTAACGTACAGTCTATCATTACAAATGAGAACATAAGGCCTAGGGGTAGGGTTGTTCTGTGACATACTTTTCTGAGAAGGAAGAAAATTCAACTACAAATTTTCATAAAAAGCATTTCCAACTTGGAACAAAGCAGACTGCATACATTTTAGTTGTCTTCTCCGCCATGGCAGTACAGTTCTGCCTAGTACCATGCTACAAATACAAACGATCTCTCTCTTCTCTCCCCACGCTGTTTCTCACGGCTCCACAACCCACACATCCACATACTTATATGCAGAAATCAGACTAGGACCAATGGAATCGCTTTTTAAGAATTCTGAACTGATGCTGGTTCTTGCTCTGAAGGTGAGTGCTTCTGTCTAACCCTATCAATCCCTGTGTTTGTACACTCTTGTTTAAATGATCGTGGAGACCTCCATTAAGTGGAATTAAGAAAAAGAAGAAGTGTCTCATTCTGCTGGGATGAACTCAAATGAGCCATATTCCAAGGCCTCCTGAGACTTCTATCAGAGGTGCTATGAGGCCATCCTCTTCAAACTATCTCTCATATGTAGCCTTGTAGTCCACATGCTGGGACTTATATCATTGTATATACAATGATATAAGTATATTCTAACAGTGAAAGCTTCCCTAAATAGCTTCAACTTAAACCGATGTATAAGTGTTTAAATTTTTCTTATTGAGGTGGTGTTTTCTTTTCTTTTCTCTTTTTGCTTATTTTATTATTATATATTATCTTCATGCTGAGATAAAGCCTCTTTTTGTGGCCTAGTCTAGCCTCAAACTCAATTTATGATCTTCTTAACTCTCTACTACCTTAGGGATGACATTTAATTATAACCCCAGGCTGCTTCTGTCAATCATCATCACCATCACCACCACCACCACCACCACCATCATCATCATCATCATCACTATCATAAAATAATATCCAAACAAAAGTTAGATCATACCTTACATGAGAAATCCAGTGCTGTTAGAAATCTAGGATTCCTTGTTGTATTTGATAATACCTGACTTCCATCTTTGGTATTAACTTGTGGTCATAGATGACATTGTGGAACTCTGGCAGTCCCTTGTGCGTTCAAGACAGACAGGTGGCTGAGTTTAAGAGCAATAAACCTTCACTTAATCTTCAAACTTTGAAGAACTTACCTTGCCACTGCATTCAAAACTTTTCTCTTCTATCTAAGATGCCTTTACCTTGGTGGCTCCTTGTTTAGTTATGTGTGTTTTGCTGTTTTGTATTAGTGGTAGTAATAAAGAGGTCATATTGTTGTTAGTTTTAATTATTTTGTGGAGTTCCATCCCAGAGATATATGCTAGGGAATGCTCAACTGTTGACAAAGGGTTCTCTTTATTAAGAAACTAAAGACGATCACATTTTCAGCCGTCAAAGAAAACACACACATAATGCTTTCTATTTGATGCTTACATAATTGCACACAGAAAGAGTTGTGAGAAGATGCCTTCCATGGCTAAAAAGTCTCCATGTGGTCAAGACACTGTTTGGGTCACTCAGAAGAAATCACACTATGAAAGTAGGCTGTTAATTTTTGAAGTACTCACGTCTTGTCTTGAGACACTGTGTGTTTTCCCAGCATGTGGAATAAAAAACACTAGCTATTCATGTCAGACCAAGTCAAGATAGCACAAGCTATTTATTAACAAGACTTACACCCTTCTTAATAGCATTGGTTATTTCCTCCCTGAGGGAGAGGTTAGCCTCAAGGAAGTTGTCATTATTTTCTTTGTCTGGCTTAGAGTGTCTTTGTTCATGCTTAACTTCTAAGAGAAGGTGAGTTGAATTCACTTTTAAACCTGTAGGGACTAATTTTCAGAACAAGACAAAAGACACTTGTAGTGGTTTCATTGGAAGTGAGGGAGACCAGGGGAACAGGAAGTGAGAACTTGAACTTGCTGCTTGTGTGTATGTAAACTAGAATAGATCCTGTCTCAGGAGGGCTCTGGTCCCTGTCATAATATTTTAGAGGAATATTTACAAGCTCTTGGGCAGACAGCCCGTTCCTCTGCCTTAGTTTAAAGTTACCTTTTTCCTCCACTTCATTGTTGAATACAGTTTTTGAACTCCCAGATTACCACAGTTGTCCCACCTGTCCTGGAAAGCCCCCAGATAAATGTTTTGCAATACAGATAGCCACACAGTGTAGTAGCTGAGATAGGTTGGAGAAGCAGTGCATTGTAAGGGCCTGAGTGACAAAATCACAGGTTCTTTCCAAGGAGGTAAAGGACTCACTTGGATATCTGGTTTTGATCTCTAGCCCTGTACTTATGACACAAAGCATATTTGATTTGCCATCTGTAATAAGCTGTGACTGTTACAGACTGTTGGAGTCAAAGTTAAATGTTTACTGAGGTTATAGTCCATACTTTTTAACAATCTTTTTGAAACATCATCATCTGCTTTTTCCCAAATATGTTTTTTACATTTCAAATGTGATTCTTACAAATAGTTGTCATCTAATAAGCAGAAAAGGGTAAGAAAAAAGTGTAAACAGTCATTTATGCCACACTCTGATTTCTCCTTAAGGGTATGTAGAAAAGATCTTTGGTCATCCTTAAAGAGCCTAGAGTCTCCTCAACTCCTAGGGAAAGTGCAAAGCTCAAAGCTAGCTTGCTAGGAGATCTGTAACATGAGGTCAAAGCAAAGATACAAGTCACTCTCACATCTTCAGGATGAGTGAAATAAGGTTTACTAAGGGGACTATGCCCTGGCATCCTTCCATGATCTCACTTGAAACAAAAGCCTGGCCGACCTTATCATCCTCTACATCCAGGAGATTTCAGTTACAAGTGAGGCTGTCTACAGAGCAAGGACTATAGACATAACACAGCTCTCTGTTTCCCTTTCAAAGCAGACACCGATTTTCTCTCACCATTGAGCTCCCATTGGAACTTCACATTTTCTGGAGTCTGGTTTATTTGCGTGGGAGAGGCAGGGGTATCACTCTACCCTGCTTGGAAAGGATTTAGGTTGATTGTTTGAAAATAATTTTTTGTAAATGATTCAGATTCTATGCTATGACAACCTTGAAATCCATGAATAGAGGCCATTAGTTGGGAATAATATAGCAATACTCCAAGATTTCTTTAATATATCTTGGCTTTGTTACCTACTTTATAAAATATTTACCTAAAGTGCTTTTGCAGAATGTTTACTCTAGCCTATTTTATGACAATTCAAGTCCAAGAATTATAAACTATGTGCTTTCTAAATATGGAAACACCATAGAACATAAAAAAGTAAGGAAACTTTACTCATGTGGAAAGACATACAAGCATATATTTATTTTCTGATTAGTTTTTGACAATTCGATGCAGACTTAGACATATGCAAGGAGGGAATGTTAATTGAGAGCATTTCTATAAGATTGGCCTCTAGGCAAGACTGTGGGAACATTTTTTTAAATTAATGATTAATGCCGGAGCACCCAGCTAACTCTTCATAGAGCATCTCTGAGCAGGTGGTCCTGGGTTATATAAGAAACTGTTTGTGGAGCCATGATGAGAAAGCAGTAAAAACTATTTCACTGTGCCTTTAATTTCAGTACCTGCCTTGAATTCCTACAAGTTTCCTCAGTGATCAAGTGCGACCTGAGAGTTATAAAATGAAATAAACCCTTTCCTCCGCAAGTAGCTTTGGTCATGGTGTTTTATCATAGTAATAGAGAATCTATCTAACTCAGGCAGTTAACTATCAAAGAATGTATCTGCATCCTGTATCTTTCTATGAAATAACTCAAATCTGTCATTTGGGTTGAATGAAATGGCTCATTAAGTCCAACCCTTTAACATGTAATCTCTTTCTAAAACCTCATGTGTCTGTCATAATTTCACATGTCTAAATCCCAGTACAAAACTACCCATATGAACAACCAAGACAGCATTGCTTCTCCAGAGGCCAGCAACCATATTGCTGTAGGTCCCAAGAAAAGCCAGTTAAACTGAGGCACAAGAACTTTAAACTAGCAACTGTGAATATGTTCAAGGACCTTAAGGAGGAGTGTAAATAAATGCCTTAATAAGGTCTATAAAAACATAAGTAGTTGAATGAAATAATAAAAGCAATTCAAGAAATGAAAGTAGAATTTAAGGAAGAAATTGAACCACTAAAGAGAACACAGTCTGAAATAACTCAAATCTGTCATTTGGGTTGAATGAAATGGCTCATTAAGTCCAACTCTTTAATATCTAATCTCTTTCTAAAATCTCATCAACTGACAACCAAGACCCAATACAATGGAGGCATTTCATATTCAATCCATATCACACTCTTCAAGATCTAACTTGGGGAGCTATTTATTATCATAGAATCATGGTCCATGTGTCTGTCACATCTAATTCATTAGAATACTAGTTTTGTATTGTATCACCCTGGGTTAGTTCATGAATACAAAATTATTGATTTGAATTGGTTCGCCTAAATTGTGATCACACAGACATATATTAATATAGAAATTATATCCCCAACACACACACACACACACACACACACACTTCTACTGTATCCTAAGTATCTTATTCCTGTTCCTTACTAGGTTGCTTCTGTTCTTGATGATTACATTGCATTCATTATTTTGACCTGAATAAATAAATAAAGCTGTTTATCTGGGTATGAGAAAAAAATTGATGATCTGCCAGAAATCCTCTTGTCTACCATATAAAGCTTTTCCATCAAAAAAAGAGAGAATGAATGAATAAATAAATAAATAAATAAATAAAAGAAAAAGCAGACATGTAAGCAGGGTTTTCACCTTCATGCACCACACAACTGTGGAATCATTAGAGCAAAACACCTGCACCTGGAAACACTTCTGTAGGTGCAGATGCAGTGAAGACCTGAGATGTTACTTGAATACTAGTAACCTCATATCCCTGAGTTACAGCAATGTCCTAGGTTTATTGTCCTATTGAAAATCCCATTTGCTTCCTCAATTTCATTTGTTTTATCTCCACAGCTCTGTCCTACTCCTCAGATGGGCCTCTTACTTATTATAATGGTGCACATACTGAGCTGTAGCCACAAAGCTTTCTGCTTTTGCAACAGAAATGTTTGTTTTATTAATAAATGTCGACATCACAACAGTACAAAATAAAGTAGGTTTGCTTTTGAAGAAAGTGTTTTCTTCAGCTATCCATAGGACAAGTGCCTACTGAGCACATATTTATGTAATGTGTCATTCTGTATTTCTTGTGGCAAGGGATAGAGGGATGAGATCTGCTTGGTGTAAAGAAGTAGTCCTGAAGATGTGGGCTAAAAATTTACTTGGTCATGTACTAGCATGACCATGATTTGGGACTGTATCTTCTATCATTTATTCATAGGTGTGTGTGTGTGTGTGTGTGTGTGTGTGTGTGTGTGTGTGTGTGTGTAAGTTAGAGGGATTTGGAAATAATAACCATGGTGTTAGCTAATTGTTTTAATTACAAGTTAAATATTTGGCATTCTTCATAGGTACTCAATAAAAGCATTGTGACATCAGTAATGTCTTTTATTACATAAAAACTAGTACCATTGTATGCACATTAATATATAAGACCCTGACTTTATTAAGAGTTCTTGTTATATTGGTAAAGAACATACCTAGAGGGGAAAATGTTTGAAGTAATTTATTAAATATGCAAATGCTTTATTTTGTTCCTCATAGAATATTTTCTGGTTATGGTTTCTTGTATTACTTTACCATAAATGAGTCTGTCAGTCTAGTTCTTTATCATCCTATCTTGTAAGAAAGCAGTTGCTTTGATTCTGAGGCCATATTGATCTATATTGAAAATTTCAGGCCTGCCAAGGCTATGCACATTGAGATCCTTAAAAACAAACAAATAAATAAACAAACAAATAAACAAAAAACAGCAAGGAAAGAGACATAAGAAGTATGGTTTATCAAATGTTAGAATCACAGAGAAACAGAGAAAGGAATCTAGAAACAGGTTTAGATCACCAGCAGCTGATGCTAAATAACTCATTGTTCAAAATTGGTTCTTTCAGAGCTGGGTCCCTCAAGTTAGTACCACTGTGGGGTGCAGCATGACTTACTGTAGAAATATCCCAAACTGGAAAGTAGCAGCTGAAGCTGGTGCTCCTGTGGCAGATAGCTGTGGCTCCTCCATGTTGATAGCGAGGATGAATTAAGAAGAAAACTGTCATGTTTTTCTTCCTCTTACTACAAATTTATTTTAGTTTTTTTATTGACAAACCTACCAAAAACAAACAAACAAACAAACCAGCTTTTAGAATATAACATCACAGTCCCAGCTCTAGAACCACACAGTCCTACCTCTAGAACCACATATTCCCAGCCCTAGAAGTACACAGCCCAGCTCTAGAACCACACAGTCCCAGCTCTAGAACCACACAGTCCTACCTCTAGAACCACATATTCCCAGCCCTAGAACTACACAGCCAAGCTCTAGAACTTCACAGTCCCAGCTCTAGAACCACACTAGAAACACATATTCCCAGCCCTAGAACTACACAGCCCAGCTCTAGAACCACATAGTCCCAGCTCTAGAACCACACAGTCCTACCTCTAGAACCACATATTCCCAGCTCTGGAACTACACAGCCCAGCTCTAGAACCTCACAGTTCCATCTCTAGGACCACACAGTTCCACCTCTAGAACCACACAGTCCAAGTTCTAGAACCACACAGTCCCAGCTCTAGGACCATAAAGTCTCAGCTCTAGAACCACACGGTCCCAGCTCTAGAACTACACAGTCCCAGATCTAACACTACACAAAAGGTATGAAAGAGTGAAACTGGTTCTGAGGAATAGTCTCAGCATTCAGAGGGCAGACATCCTAGTGGAGGGAAGGGTATGACAGTGAAAGGTTAAGAGATGCTATAAAGGAAAAGAAAAGCTCTGCTCATTTTGAGTTTGTTTTAGCATATACCAATGTGGTTTTCAAGAGACATATTTGAGAAGGAAAGAAATAAGTGGGCATGTGACATACATTTTGAATAGGAACCAGAAAAGACAACATTCTTTTAGAATGATTTTTCAAGGTTTTAAAAATAATCACCATAAAACACCACAATAACTAGTGCACACTAAAGAAAGAAAATAATTTCTTTTCAATGGATAGGAGTTTTCAGAGTGGAAGGACCTGCTACAGTACAGTAGCATTGGGCTTTTATTTTTAAAAAGGAATCAGAAGTGGTTTTAAATATGGGAGTTATTTAAAGCAAGTTCATAACTTAATGGTTTCTCTGGTCACTAGGTAATAGATTTTAAGTTAGAATTGAACAGATATTACTAGAAGAAAATCTAGATGGAGGCCATAATGATAATGATTTGAGATAATGCTTTGGCTGTGCATCTGGACTGGGTCTCTGATGACTTAGGCACAGAGGTTCATTTGCGGAGTTGCATAGGAAGAGGAATCATGAATGGTCCCCATAGATAGATGAAGTCACTAAGTGGATATCAATGTCATTATGAATTTGACAAAAACAAATAGAAGATGAACACTTAGAAAATAAAACAAAACAAAAATGAAGCTATTTTTTTATTTAAAATAGCTAGGAGACTTTGAAGTAATTATGGATCAGAAAGACAGTCGAATATCCAAGTAGTAATAGAATGGAAGGCAGTTATTGCTGCTTAGATCTACTAGTCTTTTAAAGATAATCCTATTGTTTATAACCTGGTTAAGCAGTAACCCAGGAAGGATTCATTTAGGAGGATTCTATGTATGAAAGAGAAACTTCAACATGTAGAGGACTAGGGTGGTGGGATAAGTAACTGATTCTGCCAGAAGACTGGAAGAGAAGCTTTTGTGTAGCCTTCTGAAACTCTGTGAAGAGGTTTTGAATGAATAAAGGACTTAACTATCTAATAGGACGCAGGTGGCTCGAAGTGAAATCCAAGTGGATCGATAAATAGAAGTGTGTCCACCGAATATGGGCACATGGGATTTGCCCTGACCTTGACATGAACAGAGTCGCTTATCAGCAGTTCTAGGAGCACGTAGTCATTCTGCATTCTATGAGCCGTAGATACTTGATAGGAAAGAATAGAAATCACCACAGTTTTTTGTCCAGATGAGGGGAAACTGGCTGCTGACTTACCATATTTTCTGTTAAGGGATAATATTTGATATAAGTGGCTCTGAAAGGTTTTCTGCCTCTCTGTGATTGGAATCTGTGACTGGAAATTGATCCAGCATGATAACAAGAATGCTGTCTACCGATTTAATCTTTTTCTCTGTAGGGCACTCACTGAACATGACGGCCAGGAATCCATTCAGTGCAGTGGGGCTAGGGAAAATAGTAGCATCCGTTATAGGAAAAGCAGGTAATGCTTCACCAAAGTAGGCAGTATCTGCTCAGAATATCAGTGTCTGCTTTTTAAAAAATTCTCATCTGTATTAAATGTCAGTAAAGTAACCAGAACTAAAGAATCAAGTTAAATTTGTTTATTCATGTGTACTTCAAAGCCAAAGTTTGTGAATGTTACTGAAGTACTTCCATTTGTCTTAAGTTTCTTCTGCCCCCATCTCACCTCTACCTTGGGCCATAGATATTGATATCCTTCTATATGCTACAGGGCTGAACTATAAGAGTGAAACATGCCTTTGATGTCTTTATCAGGATCTATAATAGATGCTGTATGTATCTTTAATGTATGGCATTAGATTTTAAAAAAAGCAGTAATTTGTGAAGTTTATTTCCTTTAAATACAGTTCCTTTCAACCAAGCTTGGAGATATTGCCAGTATCGGTAAGCTCTTCATCGCTGTAATACAATTTCTGATATAAACAACTTTGAAATGGGAACAATTCATTTTGGGTCACTTTATAGAGGTTTAGCCCTGTCAATCTAGGCCTGAAGTGAAACCCAGTATGCTCTTGTCGGAAGCATGTGATCAGGGACACCAGGAAACAGTGAGAAATGAAGAGCTGGAGTACCATCTCCTTTAGAGATGCCCCATGACTTAACTTCCTTCAGCTATAGGACCGTGCAAGCTACATTTGACTTAAATTTCCTCTTAGTCACCTCCTCTAGATTCAAGCTGTCTAGAATCTGTCTAGAGGATGTTTTGCTAAGCCCCTGTCTCTCCATTTGTTCCTTTTAATGGTATTATTGAGTAAATCAACTCAAAAGACTTGACCCTCATCCTTCCATGACCAATCTGTCACTGCCTTTCCATTCAGTCCTCGCCTGGACTATCTGCCTTTTAAATGGCCTTTATAATTTTGTTCAGTTCATTCTCTAGATGAGAGACATTGTTATTTTCAAAATCGAAGCATATCGTTCCTGTTGAATATGTTTTAATAGCCAGTCATTGTTACTGGAATATTGGACCAAAATCTTTAAATGAATTTACCAAATCTAAAGATCTGATCCCAGTGTTGCTCTCCGGCCTCAGCCTCTAAGACTCTGTGTCCTCTCTCTTTTGTTTTTATATTCCCTTTGAACCTCAGAGCCTTCACATGTACTAATTCAACCTAATCATGTCCTTCCTTCTCCATTCTTAGCTAGTTAATCCTTGTTTAATTGCTACCTCATGCAGTCACGGGGTTCTTCTCATCCCTGTGTTGAGCTGGCTATCATTCTTTGACAGCTATAGATGTTTACCCATATTTGATGACACAAAGGGTAGTTGATTGCTAGCTGTCTCCCACTAAAGGGTATGGAATCCACAAGGACCTGCAATGATCCTACCCCTGTTAAACTTATGCCCAGCAATTATAGCCACAAGGAAGAGTACAGTGGGTATTTGGTAGTGAATGAATGAATAAATGATCTTAAGAGAGCCTCGAGCTGATTTAGGTCACATAGCCTGTTCAATAAATGGGACCAACCTTGTAGTAAAGATTGCATGGTAAGGTTGGTGGATTTTAAGATTTAGATTGGTTAAGTTGATTTTCTACTAGTTTTATAAATTAGCTTGTAATTTATAATGTCAAACTGTGGAACTCTGTGGAAAATTAAATTTTTTAGATGGTACACAGTATTTCTTGATACTTGTTAAAAATCATGGCTTCTAGGGTTAGTAACTTGCAAAACTCACTCATGAACTTTGTTCCATCTGTTTGAAATAAATGGAGTATACAGTAAACTTGGGACTTGGATGTCAGCTATGGATTTGGGGTAAACACAGCTCTCCAATAAATACATGAATGGGAATCTGGCTCTTTTCGTCTATGTACTTAGCTTTGAAATTTTCTATAATTACTCAGTTAAGATTTTCCGCAGTAGTTTTGGAGCCTAACTCTAATTTAAGCAGGTGATTGTTTTTCTATTGATAGCTAAAATTCTCTGCTAGTTGAATGTCATTCTTAATCATGTGACTGTGTAGCAGTTTCTGCATTCTTTTAAAGTCGACCCTTTTTATTAATTAATTTTGAGATAGTCTTGTGTAGCTGAGGCTAGCTTTAAACTCTCTATGTGACCGAGAGTGGCCTTGAGCTGTTGATCCTCTTGTCCTCTACTTCTAAACATTGGGAGCTTCTAATTTTTGCATCAGTCAGTAGCAGATATTACTCATATTCCATTGACACTTACTACATTGTGAGTACGCAATAAACATTAATCATGCTAATCCAAGTGTAATTTATCATTTTGAAAGTAAAGTGATTTGAGTTTCTGTCTGATAAATCC
Organism: Rattus norvegicus; assembly: GCF_021556685.1. NCBI lineage: Eukaryota > Metazoa > Chordata > Mammalia > Rodentia > Muridae > Rattus > Rattus norvegicus. Next base: position 128,142,591 of record NC_141536.1, read on the forward strand.
TATCATTTCTTTTAAGAATTGTTTGTCTTAGGTTGATACATGGTTACAGCCCCACAAATGAGAATAGATGACTATGAGAACTTCTGCTTTGACAGTTTAGAAATAATGACACATTTGTAAATGTGCTGTTGATTCTCCAAGTTAATTTTTAATTGTGATAAGAATTAATTAAGTACGCTAAGAAATGCTATCATTTTCATTAATCATGTAAGAATGTATTTATTCAGCCAGATTTTCTAAAGTAGAAAGTATTAATGGGGAAATATAAAGGTTATACATGTTTGTTATATTGAAATATAAGTAAATTGGTTGTTTATAATATATTTTGGTATGTTCTTTAATAGAATGTCTTCTCCTTTAACATTTTACCTAAAAGAAGTTGTTGGTGAGGGGCCCTTTGTACAATTATAGAAAAAATAACAAAAAATTAGTAATTTAATGTTACTTGATCCTGTGAAAATACTTCATTTGTATAAATACATTTCTGATGAGATTTTGATTTTGAAGAAATTGTGTCATTTTTTTCCCTGTATTGCAAATCAACTTGACAAAGCTCTGACTTATTAACATTTTAATTTAGAAAATCCCAGCATAATCTTAATATTAAAATAAGAAGAAATGATAGTAGTTTTGATTGTCATTGTGACCCTGTTAGCAGGAGCTAGAGCATACCAATTTGGGTGCTTTTGCAAATTATGTTTTCTTTTAGGAAATTGCTTGAAATCATGTTCCAGTTTCTTCTCCCACTCCACTTTAATCTTAGCATAGAGAATGTTCAGTGTTGCATCGACAGTGAAAATGTCACCTTCATTACGTGCTTGTGTTCCTTCTTTACATATAGAAAACACCATGCATGGGAGCACTGTGGTATGTTTAAAGCAAGTTTGAAGTAATAGTTTAAATGTCTTTTCATGTTTCCAGTCCACTGGGTGGATGGGCTCTCTGGAGGGGAGTGGCAGTAAGCAACACCAGGACACTTTTCTAGATAGTTGCAGAGACCTCTCTACCTGGCTTAGAATCTCACCCGGGGCCCTGTTTGTTGATATAGTTGCAACAAAAAGCCATTAGCTTACTAGGTCACGGGGTTAATGGAAAAAAATATTCTTGTCTTCCTATCATCCTGCACCATTTTCCTGGGAGCTGAGGGGAGATAATGCTCCTTTCCCCCAGCTTTCTCACCGCAGTTTAAAAAATGGTGGCTCCGTGTTTCTGTAACTAAATAAAAGATTAAATGCCAGTATGGAAAGCTTTAGAATCGCACTTGGTCAGGATGACAGTTAAGCAAGTGTTCCATCACGGTCACCTTTGCTGAGGTCACTGTCAAGAATCTGGTAATAAGAGCTGGGAGTAAGGTACTTAGAGATTTCTCCATCTCTGTGTACTAAGGTTTGTCTTTACATCTCATTGTAGACAAATGGGTTATCTTACATGAAAAGGCAAGACGTCTTCAAAAATCTCTACAGGAAAGAATCAAACCTACTCTGCTAGTGCCAAAAATTTCTCTTTGTAAGAGAAAAATATACTCAAAACAGTGCTCCCCAATTCCAGGTGTTCTAGAGATAAAAATTATATAAATTAATGCTTGCATGAAGGAATTCACATTAAAATTATGTCGGTGATTTTTAGATAAAATCATAGATGGAATTAATTTGCCTAGATTTTACCAGCTAATTTTTTTCTTCACAGAGAATACGTTGTTTGGCCTAAGTCTAAATGTCGTGTACCTGTTGATTTCACATGTTATAGTGTAATTAAAGAATTTCTGCAAGCTCTTTTTGTCTAACATAATGATTCCATTGGGGAATACTCCACAGCATTCAACCCATTAGAAGATTGCCTAGATCAAATAAAGTAAGTCTGAAGATCTAAAGCATGCTTTTCAATACTTTGCCAGTGTGTTGATGCCCCTGTTTGAAAGCTAGCATTGCTGTATAATGTGGAAGGTAATACCAGACACCGATCCAGTTTCCTTGAGATGCTTTGGCAGATGGACCAAAAGTGCCTTCATGGGGAGTGACCCTCTTAGGAGGTAGGTAGCCTTGTTGCAAAATGTGTGGCATTGTTGGAGGGGATCACTAAGGGGTAGGCTTTGAGATTTCAGAAGTTCAAGCCAGGCCTGTCTGGATGTAAAACTCTTAGTTCCTTCTGAAATGGCAAGCTAGTCTCAATTGCTTTGTTTTACAAGAGTTGCCATGCTCAGAATCTACTAGCCTGGGCTCACAGGGATACATAAGGACTGAGTCAACAATTAGGGAACCTGCATGGGTCTGACCTAGAAACTGCATATATGCTATGGTTGTATAACTTGGTCTTCTTGTGGGACTCCTAACCAAGAGAGCAGGGGCTGTCTCTGACTCTTTGGCCTACTTTTGCTATCTGTTTCCTCCTACTATATTACTTTATCCAGCCTCAATATGAAGAGTGATGCCTAGTTTTATTGCAACATTATATGCCATGTTTAATGTCATTGGAAGCCCTGCTGTTTTCTGAAGAAAGATGGAGGAAAAGGAGACCTAGGGTAGAAGGAAGGTTGGGGAGAGATTCGGAGAAGAGAGAGGAGCAACTATGGTTGGGATATAATATATAAAAGAAGAATAAGTAAATTAATAAAGAGTTGACATGTTCATGGCATTTCTTTACAGCATTAGAAACCCAAACTAAGGCAGATGCATTGAACTGAATAACAACAGCCTACTTAGTCTTGTAGAGTTTTGCCTAAACCACCAGTTATTCTGGTTTAATTTGATGCAACTTGGGTGGTAGTTTTCGGTAATTTTGCTAATTCAATGTGCCACAATAGTCAACACACACAGACACATGGTCATAGTCCTCTGTTTTGCCCATGATTTAGCTTGACAATGTGCATGAGTTTTCTCTCAACTCAATGTTTACAAAAAGGAAATGTTTAGCCCACAATTTTCTAATTCTATTGAAATTCTAGCCCATCTGTTAAAAGTAATTGCAAAAATGAAGCTGGTGGAAAACATTTCTATCAGTCTGATCATTTTTTCTTTCAGATTGATTTAAGCCCACATGTCCATGCAACAAAACACTGTTAATAAACTATGATAAGCACCTTGTTGTCCACAGAGCTTAGTAACCAGAGGGGCTGGCCCCTGAAAAAGCTTCTCTCTTCTGTGGCCTTGGTATCTCTAACCCATGCCTTAGTCGCATGAGTCCCTGAATCTTATACTCTTTAGCTCAACTTTTTTCTTTAATATTTATGGTGATCACAGTATAGATTTTTTTATATTAATCTGTGAGTACTTGCACAAATTTCCCTTAGGGTTTTTCCTGGAAACATTAAAAAAACTCACTGTATAATCTTTATTTTAATTATTTTCACATGGGATTTTTTTCATACAGTGTTATAGTTATATATAGTTGTATATATTGGCCATTTGCTAAGGCATCTTTTAAAAGTATTTCCATTGGAAAAAACAAGCATATTTCCCAATGATCAATAATAAAGTCAGTTTGGCAGTACATTGTTATAAGATATCTATTGTTTTATCTTTATTATAATAAAGTGACTGACATGGAATGCTCTAGCAGCCCTGTTATACTCTGGAAACATAAGGTAAAAGGCACAAACGGAAGTGCAGGTGCTTGATTAAAGTTCAGTATCACTGAACTTTCTCTTCACTATCACTGGCTTTCCCTTCTGTTTTTGTAAGTTTTGTTTGTTTGTTTGGTTGGTTGTTGGGTTAGTTTTTATTTTTAACATGGGCATTTCCAGAACATGAAATCTTTGTGACTTGTCTCTTCAAGTTTCACCTTCCAAGTTCCAGTGGATCTATATCAGTGGCCTCGAGGGCTTCATGTAATTAAGTGCCAGGAACATCAGAAACAGAGGATAATTAATTATATATGCCTCTATGAAATTACCACACTTGCCAGTGCTTGACAAGGGCATCCCACCAACTATGGCCTCCTGTGTGCTGACCTGAGCGCCTTTGCTTCAGAATGAATGGCTCTAGTTCACTACTGGGAGATTCTGAACTAAAAACCAGGACAGAAAGACTTCCACACAGCTTTCTCATACTTCTAGACATCTTCACATTAATAGAGTTTCCTACTTATTGTCAACACTATCACTAATGGGAGAATTAAAGATCCTGGGGCACCTTGTAGCAGCTATTAAATCTTCCCATCTGCTATGTAACTAGAGCAGGAAGTTCAGAGACAAACAGAAGTGCCATTACCTCTATCAGATTCCCTAGCACATGCCATGAATATGTGGATGTGTCCAATTAGTGCCTTAGAGTGCCAATAGAGTCTTGCCCCTATTAGTTTATATGCATAGATGCTGCATACTTTGGGTATTCTTATGAGTGTAAAGTTTGGCAACTTCTTTTGAAATAAAAATACACGCTGTATACACCTGTAATAAAGTAAATAATGAGGTGTCCAACTTACATTTTCTGACATTGTTGCAAATTTGACAGATGAATCTCTCTTTTTCTGTGTCAGTCTCTGTCTTCGTTTCCCTTCCTCTTCTCTTACTGAACACATGGCTCTGATGTTGTCTAAGAAAATAACTGACTTTAGAACTACGAAACACAGGATATAATTCCAAGTAGAAACACTAAGACAAGCAAGAAATATAAACACTCTCCATGCTTTTCTGCTATGAAGACTTTTAAACTTGTTAACTATATCTGCCTTTGCAGAGGGACCTGGGTTCAATTCCCAATACCCGGATGACAGCTCACAATCATTTTTTAACTCCAAAACTAGGGGATATGACACCCTTTCCTGGCCTTCATGGATGCCAGGCATGCCAGGGATATACAGATTTACAAACAGGCAAAACACCCATGTATATTAATAAATAAAAATAAGTAAAAAAAAGCAAGCAAACAAATTAGATAAATCTTTTCAATAGCCTCTTAGTACATGCACAAACTTAATGTTGGTTAGAATTTCTTATTTTCAGTGATATTGATATGACAGCTGTTTATCTTTAAACTAGTAGTGTTTAATCATTTAGCGAGTCATCTTTTACCAGCTGCTTAGCCTCCATGATTACTTACATTCTTATAGTCTCTGTTAAATTCTACATATGTTCAGTTTTGTATGGGGTTCACTGCTTCCTGACGTAGTGATGCCACGCCCCACCCCTATACAATTTCAGTTAAAACAAAACAGCAGCTCCAACAGAAATCAAGAGCATTCTCCTCCTCTGTAAGCTGTAATTGAGGTTGTGGCTCAGCATATTGCCTGTGGCAGAATCTATTACCAAGAAATGGAGACCATGATTTGAAGCTGGCTGCAGTGTAAGCAAAATGAATTAATTATTAGCAGGGCAGAATTGAAGGAAAATACAGGGCTTCCTAGAGAGAAACACGTTGGCACTTCTGGAAACCGGACATAGGAAAGAAGCTATTGAAGAATCCACACTTCTGCTTGCCTTTTGAAATTTTCTTATGACTTACAGCACTCAGTGTTCACGTGATATTTTCCAGTGTGTGCTCATCCTCAGTGTGACATTCACTGTCGTTTAATATCTAACTCTTTGTTTCACTCAGTCAGGCAAAGAGTTAAATCATGATTAGAAAAGCGTGGTCTCAATATTATAATTTAATACTAGTAAAACTCAAAAGGCAAAAATGGAAGTTGTTAAAATTTAAAACACTTACTTCTTATGTTAAATGTACAAACATAATTAAGATTAAGTGATAGTTAGCAAATTTAAAAATCTTCATAGGAGAAAAGCATGGAGAGTGTCTATATTTCTTGCATGTCTTAATGTTTCTACTTGGAATTGTACCCTGACTGTTTTGCAGTTCATTTTGCCAATCTATGGTACCTGAGTAGGTGAATAAGGAATTGAAATTAGAACCTGGAGAATAGTTAAACATCACTGTGATTAGTTTTTCAGCTTTACAAATAGATACAGATATGCAAATGCAGAGAGAGACATAGTTACATAGCTCAACCAGGTAAGCCATAGATAAACTCTCTATTGGTCCAACAACATGGACCTTTTATTTTTCACTTTGTGTCTTTGGGTTTTTGTTGTTGTTGATTTTTATTGTTGTTCTGTGTTTTGTTTGTTTTTAAGACTTATTTTATGTATATGAATACACTGTCGCTGTCTTCAGATGCACCAGAAGAGAGCATTGGATCCCATTACAGATAGTTGTGAGCCACCATGTGGTTGCTGGGAAATGAAGTCTGGACCTCTGAAAGAGCAGTCAGTGCTCTCAACTCTGGAGCCATCTCTTAAGCCCTATGTTTCTGTTTTTCATTAAAAGCATCTTATCCTTTTTTATAATGCCCCAACACTTAATTAAGTTTTGTTATTATTATTATTAAACCTCTTATATTAGAGAGTGATAGAATTAACTCCCTTTCTTGGTGTATTTACCATCTAAAATAAACAAAACCACTTGAATATTCAACTATATTCATCAACTATTCCCTTAAGCAGATATAAGAAAACAAAGCTATGTGTTAATTTCAATAAAAACAATAGTGTTTATGCAACCTGCTACTATGTTTAAATTTTATTCAATTTATTAAAATTTGTATTTTACTTTATCATGTAACAAGAAAATATAATTTACTTTCTAGGACTAGGTTTTGTGTCTAGTTGCGTATTTCAGATATAATATTTAAAGTTATCTTTATGGTCATTTAAAATATTGGCTATTTGGATGATTCTGCTACTCATATTTGCTGAGAGCTTCATGTATGTTCATAGAGTCCTTGTCAGATTTTAATAAATTTTGGGTACATTAAACAATTTTCCAAAAGCAACACGACTCTGTAGCAACAGATTCAGGCTTCAGATGTGCCCGCTGACTGTCAATGCCCATGCCTGATAAATGTGCCATGGTGACACCTCTGTTGAATGAACAATGCCTGCCAGTTTTGACAGTTTTGGGTGTACCTAACAAACGCCAACTTCTAGAGAGTTGACATCCTTATTTCCTGAGTGTTCATTGCATTACATTAAGAACAAAATAGTATGCCCTCCTCTACTCTTGCTGGACGGTTTGTAAGCATAGGTCAGGCTTCTCACTTGTTTATTATTGTGAGGAGTAAGTAGATGCTGGTCAGACCCTCTCTGTGTGACTTTGAACATCTCATATTCTAGTTCCCTGTGTCTAAAGTGGGATCACTGTAAAATTCACTGAGATTGTACACATAATTTCTATATAGTACCTTATCCATGGCAAACTCTCAGTTGAAGATAGCTGTTTTGCGTATTTCTATTCCCAGCACCAGAAAATGGAGCTGGGATGATAGTTTGAGGCAGTCTGGTCTACACGGGAAATCTCAGGTTAATTTAAATACATAGCAAGGCCCAGTCTTCTAAATGAATGAATGAATGAAGGAAGGAAGGAAGGAAGGAAGGAAGGAAACAAAAACAAAGAAACAGAGAAAGAAACAAAGATAGAAAAGATACTATGAAATGTAGCTGTTTTATGCAGTTATGATAAAAACTGATTCTTGTTTCTTGAGAGGATCTTGAGATAGAAATGTCCTAAAAGTGAGAGTGACTCATGAAGAATATGTTCTGCTTTTAAATTTACTTCCCCCTGCTTTAATCTATGTATGCGCCTATGAAGACAGGAGAAATAAACATGCTTCCTGATGTCACATAGCACTCAGCGAAATACTCTTGACACCACACACATGGGCGTTTTTCTCTACATCTCTAGTGGTCAGTTTGTTAGCAGGCACTGGAGTATCCTGTAATTCAGTTTAATTCAGAAACTGCTCTTGATTCAGATCTCCTAGATAACAGGAGAAACCTGCAAAGTTGTCCTCCCTTGCCCTGCTTCAGAAGTGAGCCCCAAGTCTGGTTGTAATCTATAATTCCCATCAACCCATAGGAAATTGAGCCCTCTCCTGAAGTTTACTTAACTTGCCAGAATGACTAATTGGACTTAGAGAAATGTGTTACTTATAGCGACAAAGGATGCTCTAAAGTCTAAACGAGCAGCCCATGAGAGGGAAACACGGTGTAGGCATCCAGAAAGGAAAATACAGCCCATTGATCTCTGAGGGCGCCTCACTCTCTATGAATCTGCTCAGCACTCTGAAAGCTTGTGTGACGGCTGTCATTCTCTTCTTCTGGGGCTTTATCAGACAGTACTATTGCTTACATCATTGGCCATCTCTGATATGCACAAGCCTCACTTCTAACTCTGGAGGCTAAGGGGATGAGGAAAATTTGCAAACTTTTAGCCATACCTCTTTCTTTTCTGGGACCATCCATCCATTCTACTGGGAACCACCAACCTTCAGTCACCTCATTAGCAAACAAAAAACTCTGAAGAGAATGCAAGGAACTTAAGAGTTGTATGCCAATGGGCAGATGGGAAACAAATCTATTATTTATTACAAATGGACAGTATCCTACTTTCCCCAACCTTAGCAACTTTACAGCTCCTCTTTTGGGAAAAGTGTGAATATCAGACATAAGATGGTGAAAGATGAGCTCACAGAATGTGGGCCTGGACAGAGTACGTTCATCCCAGGTCAGGGTTCTGTTGCATTTCTATTTCTATGCTGTTAACTTCTACTTCAACCTTGGGATCTTGATATTTCAGAATTGAAGTCATCAGTTCTGGTGTTATCCACAAGGTACAGACTAAAAGGAATAAAAGTAATATGCTTTTAATTGCTTCATAATGGTAAATGTGTGCAATTTGGTTTTGGTAAAATGAAAGTGATACACACCTAGGGAAATCAGTTATGAATGATTATTAACAGATATTTTATCATCATAATGCAACATTCAATTGGTCAATGAATACATACATAATAATCATGCCAGCAAATAGTAAAAGTTTCACAATAAGAGATGTAAGCCATCCTTTCAGCAGAGAGAAATTGAACCCCGAGAAATCCTGGAAAATATGAATCCCAGAAGAGAACATATTACAATGATAATGATTTATCCTACAAACAACACATATATATATATGCTCCAGGCATGTGGCTGTTTTCTGGGACAACAAAAATGATTAAATCATCACCATACTTGCACCTAAGTTAGAGGTTAAAGGTAACATACAGTTAAGTAAATCATTGCAGAGTATGACACTGAGCATGACAACAAGGCAGAAAAGTTGCTGAGAGAGCACAGAACAGGGAGCCATTACTCTAGAATGCTGGGGGAAATTATAGAGGTTAGCAGTGGACACTGGAAAGATTGGTGGGTGGATGGATGGGTGCATAGATGGATATATAGTTGGCATAAAATATCACAGAAGCAGAATATCATGCATTAAATATCATGATCTGAGAAGATAACACGATTTCTCAAAAGAAAGGGAGTAGTCAGAACACTATGGTTAGTGTTGTGGTTGAACTTGATAGTATGAAATGGAGTAGTCAGAATACCAAAGTTCTGAGACAAGAAGAAAAACTATGGGTCCTATGATACAACCAAAAACCTGAGTAACTTATTAAAAGTACAAATTACTAGTTGTTATTCCCAAAAGGCATAATTTAATCATAGTAAACCATGTCAGCAAAACTCTGCTGAGACTGTATTCAAGTTACAAAATAGGATACACATTTATAAATGGAGTCCAGGGTAAATCTTTAAGAAGGAAAAAAATTCTTAAAACCCTAAGCAGATAAATGTCTTACATATAGGTGTTGCCTATTTTTATAAGTCTGTTTCCTTAGTTTTCAATGATGAAATTTAGACCAATTTAATTTCCATAATGGGGTGTGCAGCTGTCTGTTCCCTGAAGTCACATATTCTTGAGTGTGTTTACATGCACTTACAGAATCCCCTTTATAGTAACACAGACATAAAATTGATACCTTTCTTAGAATGCTGTTGTTTTAAATTTTTTGATAAATACTAGTGAATTGTTTTTGAATAAGCCTCTTTCCCTGATATGATGTAAGATTCAGTCCCAAGTGATCAGTGATCACACTAAGAATGCACAACACAACAGTGTTTACTGAACACTTATTAAGTACCAATGATGGTGTCAACTCTTCACAGATGATCTCACTTAACTCTTACTAATGGTTCACAGTCTGAACGTGTCAAATTTTGTGTCTACTACAGAGTGTGTCTTTTTCTTTAAAATGTAGCATTTTTACATTCTACAGCTCTGAATGCTTAAAGTGGGTCATTGAGCTGCTGACTTCTCTCTCAGATATCTTGAGTCTTCTCAAGCTTCTTAGCTTTCTTTGGAATGTGGGCTTCCCGCAGTTGTCACAGCAAAAAGTGTTGAGTAGAACATGCAATGAACAATACATCACTTTCTTTACTCTGCCTTCAGAAATCTGCCTTCAGAAATGTGACAGTTCAAGGGCAGGAAGATAGGATGATAGCCATGGGAGAAGATGGATGGAAGGAAGCCCACCAAAAGGGGAAAAAACTGAGGAGAGAAATTTGGAGGGAGGAGAACAAGGCATGTCGGCTGTCTTGTACCCCTAGAGACAGAAAAGTCTTAGTCCCCAACTGTCTTTATCTTCTTTAGTTTCCAGACACCTGCATGTTACTTTTTGATTTTGCAATGACAAAAGTGTGATTTAAGAAGTCAGTAATTGATCACATTTTAGAGGCAGAGTGATTGATCCATTATAAAGGAAAGATTTCATCTATAAACACAACAGTATTGAAGAAGTTAGGTCACACAGAAATGCTTCAAAGGCTTAGAGAACCTTTATCTCTGCTAGCTGCTATATCTGTTTGAATGTGCATAAATACATAGATAGATAAGGCATCTCTTTAACTTTGAACAAAGTAGATCCACTTGAATAATTTTACATGTGTTATTACATAAACCATCATTTAAAGATGCACTTCAGTGTTCCCTTTTGCCCATCACTGATGTTAATAAAAGGTTATGATTCAGCAAGGAGAGTGGTAAAGTATCTTCCATTATTGACCACATTCAGGTAAAATAGGCAAATTGGAGAATGGAACTAAATTATGTGAGGTGGCGGCCTTAAAGCTACCGTTATAGTCTGCCCTCCGACGGGACACAGTTGTACTTTAGTTATATAAAATGACGAGTTAATCATTGAATAATGAGAAGATACACTAGTTACATGGACCATAAAGGAACCTACTTACCGAAATGAAAATTTTATGAGCTGCATTAAGTGTCTATGCCAGCATTTTAGAAGAATATGACTGAATGCCCATCAGTGATCAATGTGATTTCCTAAATGGTTATTTAAAAACAACCAAGCTATTCCCAAATCTTTTCATTTTAAATTTCCTATTTACAGTTTTTTTCTTTCATCTCTTCTTTCGAAGGCTTTATGTCGGAGTGCTAATTAATGTTAGCATTTTTAATTGATAAACTTGTTGCTACGCAAACATAAATGTCACATCACTTTATTTTGAAAATGTTCCGTGTGTGTGTGTGTGTGTGTGTGTGTGTGTGTGTGTGTGTGTGTGTGTGATAGTACATTTAAAATCATGCTTGAAGACACATTTCCTGGCAGGCAGCCGGCACTGCCGTCATAACATACTGCCATGACCGACTAACTTAGTTGTTTCTTAAGAGCTTACTCTTCCAGTGGCTCACCCGTGTCTAATGTTTTAAAGCGCATGTACAAAAATATGTCTACCAATCTGTGTTTTAACAATAAGAAGATGCCATTTAGGAAGTACACATGGAAATGTCTAGATATCTCAATTAACATCATTTATTTTTGTTCCTATACAGTCCTTACTTCTCTAGGCTACCTTAGCCAGACTATGTGCTACCCGTTGATTTCTTCATCTGTTGTTTTTTGTTCCTTTTTTGTTTAAGTCTTGATTTGGGTTTCCCCAGTAGTTTCTGTGTCCCTCTCTAATGGGGTGGGGGTGGGATTCAGAAACAGCACTTTATGAGTCAAAAATAAAACTGAAGAGGGGATGCAATTGAGAACATTCTCGGAGAGGGTTTAGCACCATTATTGTATAGACAGTTCTTTCCCGGTGATGCAGGAGGAAGGGTGCTTACACAACAACTTCTGTAACATTGGTCCAGTGCCACCAGGCATGAATCCTACATGATTTCCGACAAGGCATATATATCCTTGCCAATGGATATAGCAGTCGCCCAAGATCAGAGAAGACTCTGAAGCAAAGAAAGAGCTTCAATTGGAAGTGAGTTGGAGCAGATGAGCAGGGGACTCCAGGGGCCCAGGAACAGCATCTATCAGACCTACTCTGTGCTGTGTCCCTCCAGATAGTTCTTGACATTTTGACTATGGAGAGAGAAGGGTCATTCCTTAATTTCATATTCATTTTCATTAGTTTACACATTTAGTGATCTCTCTGTGTTAGGGGATAGTGTTTGAGACATAGAACAGATCCAAGCGAAGAAAGGAAGATATTGCTGTCATTGACGATTCTACAGGCAGGTCCCAGGCAGAGTGATGCCAGTCCTGTGAAATGTACAGGTTGATTCATTTACTCACTCTCTCTAAATGTATGGAGTCTGTCTAGTCTCTCCCCTGATTCTACATTCTGCAAAGGCTGTGACTCTTGTCTACTACTTACTTTCTCCTCCTTACCTGGGCCTCTGCTTATCCCCCTTGAGAATGAATGCCCCAAGAGGAAGGGGTAACTATATCACTCTTCCATTCAGAGTATTTTGTCAGAGACAGTGTTGAAGATTTTTATATGGAGGGGTCTGAATCCACACAGGAGAGAGGGTAAGCACCCCACCATACAGAACTAAGTTTTATGAAAGATGTCTGCTAGTGTGTGCCATGCATAATACATTTTGAGGGTGCATATATGAAAACTAATAATTACATGTACTTAAGCATATTATTATTCCATAATTAGAGAGAGAGTGGTAGTAATGTGAATAAAAGAGCAAAATTTTGCAAAATAATACTGCTACTTAATATTTTCATTGCCCTTCCTTGACTTTCCTTAGGGGGATGATAAAGGTTGCTGTGTGGATAGGGAGGATAGCCAGTTACCATTTGGCTCAATACCTCTTAGGTGTTGCCAAACATATCTTGTTTCTGAAAGCCCAACAACTGTTCTGCAAGGCAGATTTTCATTTTCATTTTACATTAACAAAACCAAAGAACACAGGTTAATTAACTTGTCTAAAAGTCACACCTCAGTCATGATTTAAACTGGGTTTCTCCCAATTCTGAGACGTGGCTACAGAACAATCAAAAAGACAAGGTAGTACATGAAGGAGCCCAAAGTAGATGGTTTAGAATCCACCGTAGGCCAGCCACTTGGTGAGGCACTGTGCCTGCCACTGTGAGCATTGCTGGCAGAGTTCCCGCCCTCTGAGAGCTCTGCCTGTCATAGAATGAGCACCTAAGCTAGGAAAGAAAGCAGGACACAGCAGGGGATAAATATCATGACAACTTCAGGTGCTAAGAAAGCTAAAAGTTAGAGGGATATGTTGACTTTATGATTTCAGAATGACTTTTTGAGGAAGGATATTTTATCTGTAAGTCGAAAGAGGTCTAGGCTAAAGGTGTTGTGGCTGGGAGAGCAGAGAGAAGTGCTCCAGGTTTACCAGATGACCCATTGCCCTCATTTCAACAATGTAGGGATACGTAGGAATTGAATTCGAAATGGGAAATGGACACAGTGGAAACTGGAGAGATGTAGGCCATGCTAGCCACTCTGTGTGATTCTTGATGCATTCTCATTCTGGAGTCATAGAAAGCGTGTGGTGGGGTTGACATTGGATCTGTGATCTGAATTCTCCCTCAGTCTAGGCTGTGGCACACGGATGGAAAGGAGTACACTCAAATGGCAGGAGGCCTCATTGGGAATTCTGTGAGTGAGGAAGAAGTAGGTGTCTATAAAGGCTATGGGTGACTTTGGAAGAAAAGCCATGATTTTATAGTGAAGGAGCCGAGACTCATCAGGTTGCTTGTGTGTTTTGTGTAAGTACTTCTGAGAGTCCTGAAGAAGCCTAGCTTTTCACACAAAAGCTGGGCCTATCTTTTTAGCTGAAGATCTGGAGCAACCCACCCTCTACTTCTCAAAGGTATGCTGGGAGGGTTGGTTGGATCAGGGATAATTTTTTGTCCTTTTTTATAATTTAAAGAAAACTACATTTACCATTTAAAAATATTTTCTTGTGAGATACAAGTACTGATGTATGTCCAATGAGCTCAAATCATAACCGCTTAAACAAGAGAAGGCAATTTCCTCACCAGGGAGCATTCCTAGAAGTCCTTAAGTTAACATCCCATTCACGTAACAGGATTCCAGGCTTGGTGGGTTTGGGTGTTTATTTTAATCTTGTATTGTCATTAGCAAGTTTGCTACATGAGTTACCCTTGGGTATGCGGTGGAAATGGCTTTCTATCACTTTCTCTTTGTGTCTTTCTATTTTAAGGATTTAGGGTATTATGCCTGAGTGAATTGGTTCACAGGGATTTTACTTACTCACTATATGCTGCTGCGCTTTTGTTCTCCATCTGGCTAAGCCCCATACCCCCTGAATAGCATGCACACACGGAGGTCACATGATGCGGGGGTACATAGGTAACAGCTTTTCTTTCTGTCTGGGCGGTGTGTGGTGCACAGAAAGCCACTGGAACTATAAACTCTAATTTCTCAATCAAGAATAGTTAGGAAACCAGAGTTCTGCATTTTCATTAACACAGGGCCATGCATGCCAGCTCAGCTTACTACCTGCTAAGCCTCCTAGGTATTTTAGAGAATGTGCATTGGCAGTTTTCCAGTCTCACAAAGGCTCATAAATAACTGCCTTTCATATGAAATGTATTTGGTTTGGCATATTGACACTGGAATACATTATTCTTTTAGCAGTCGAACAAATTAAAATGAAATGATGGCTCCGTCTTTTTCAGTGTAATAAAATGAGCATAATTGGGTTACTATCTTTATCTGGCAGTCAGGAATTAGATAGTGTGCCCAGTTGTACTACAGGACATTTACACATATCCTCTTCCTGTTGTACTGATGTTCCCACAAACCAACAATCAGGAGAGAGAATGATCAAGCAAGCTGATTGCAGTCATAATATCGGAGTCAATTATCTTTCCAAATCCTTATGATTTGATCTTGGATACAGCCAGGGCACCTGGATTTTTGTTGCTGTTGTTGTTTAATGTTTCCTTAAAACTCAAGGTCATTCTAACGTGTGGCCAATATTGAAAGCTGCTGTTCCCCGTTCCTGTGTCGGGGAGAAGTCGCCTCTAATGACATTCTTGCTAAATGTCCTTATTTCTCCCCTTTTTGTTCCCTAAGCCTGCTTCACAACTTGGTAAGGATATGGGCTAGCAGAATAAGGAAATCACTGAACATTAAGAAGAGTGGGAAGAGGATGGCTCAATGGCTTTACTTTGGACTTCATACTTTGTATGACTAGATATCACTTCAGTGATACTCAGAGTACACAAGCTACTATGTAAGGGAATCAGATTGTTTTAAAAATGTAATGCCTTGCAAAGTACCACAGAAGTTTTGCAAAGTACCACGGAAGTTTAGCAAAGTATCTCTAATTAAAACTATAAATGGCTGAAACTGTAATCCCAGCATTTGTGAGATGAAGACAGGAGAATCTCAAGATAGAGTCCAGTTGAGAGGGTCTGGTCTGGTCTTGTCTGGTCTGGTCTGGTCTTGTCTTGTCTTGTCTTGTCTTGTCTTCTCTTCTCTTCTCTTCTCTTCTCTTCTCTTTTCCCTTTTTTCCCCAATGAGTTGCACAAAAAGATTTTGTGTGAAAAAATAGAACCAAGCAAAATACCTGAAAAACACATGGAGTGGACAGAATAGGGAGGTAAATTTACTCACAATAACCTCATTTATTTCTCAAATATGATACACATTTAAAATAAATTTTGATCTATATGTCCCTTTTAAGTATGGTAGATATGATTTGTGTAGATTATGTTCTCTGAAGCAATGAGATATCATTCACACCCCCACCACCCCACTTAGCCTTTGACTTTGTCTGCCCTTTGCTGAGACGGTGAAGTTAAGCTATGCTTTACTATCAGAAGCCAAGATTTGGGCAAGAATTTTTTTCCAAGTTGGTATTTGAAACTAAAGTTAGGAAAGCAGTTGAACTTTGGCTGTATTTTAGGAAATTGTTTGTTTAACTAAAACTAAGCTATCACGGTGTTTTATAGAAAATAAAATCTTTCATCAGGAAAATTTAAGCGAGTGACTTGAGATCTCGGTATAAAACCAGCTTTAAAATTGAATGACGGCACTGCGGTTTTCCTCCAAAAGCTAAGACATGCCCTGTTGGGGGCTTTTGGCGGTTATCACCATTGGTGCCTGTCCACACACTATAGCGCCCATCACCCAGCCATGGTGTTTGCAGAGCTACAAGTAAATTCTAAGTTGATTTTCATTGCGTGTTCATTGCATAGAGAATCTGTGTCTTTTAACAACCTTAACTTGTGCTGTCCTTTTACTCCATTTAAATAAAATTTCTCAGTTTACCAACTGATAAGTATAACTTTAGTCCTTGCAAGCTGCATCTTTTTAAAGTCTGTTTGCCTAGTTCAGCCCAACCAGTGAAGAAGTGCATGGCGACAGACATTCACTCTCTCCCTGGCCAGGTCCCAGTTGACTCTGTGCCACTGGCGTGCTGCTTTGGAGTTATCTGGTGATACACAGTAAAAATAGAAACAAAGGGATGAACTCTTGCTGATGGAAGGCCGCATTCATTCCCATCCCTGTCGATCCCCAGAAGCATTGTATTCCCCCCTTTATACTGTTTAAGACTGAAATCAAACACTTGAGTTTTCCAGTTGGGCATAGTGGTACTTCCTTTTCCTGTATATTAAATGTTTCTGCAAATCACAGAAAACCTAAGATAGTGACGGTTTGACAAGGCAGAAGTTTCACACTTTATCCTTAAATAAAATTGTTATCAGACACAAGGAGGCCAGAGCTCGGTACAGTGGCTCAGTTGTCCCCAGGAATATTATCTCTGGATACCAAAGGCACGGCTTTTTATATTAAAGTCATTTCACCATCAAGATAGTTGGGGAAAGTCATGAGCACCCTAATCAAAACAAACTAAAAAATTAACGAGGAACCCTAATGTTTTCTTTATAATCCACGTGTCCCTTCTGCTTAGGACTGCATTTCTGAACAAACTTTCTTTACATGGGTAGAGGAAAGCTTAGAATTCTAGAATTGAGAACGGCTTTAATGCCATCCCAAATACTTGAGGGTTTTAGTTGTTGTTGTTGTTTGTTTGTTTGTTTTGCTAAGAAGTTGGAGGTTAGTAAGTATTGAGGTAGGCAAAAGCAGACTATATTACATCAATCTTTTTTTAAGTTGCAATATTGTGAAGAAGGCCAAGGAGAAAGTATCAGCACATACACTCATGTTGCTTTTGATAGAGAATAAAAGGATCAATACAGGAAAAGCTGGTAAAATATTCAAATTATCGACAGTTCTGGGATATGGCTTAAAAGGGTGAATCATATAGAGTAAAATACCAGGAAGAAATATGTGAAAAATTTTGATATATGGAAAAGCCCAAACTTCATGTATATTGTAACTTTACAGACACATTTATTTATTTAGAAAACCCGTCAGGAAGAGCTGAGCATTTGATCCTCAAAGTTAAACAAGAATTTGGGAACAATTATACAATTTGAAGAGCCAAGAAAACGCTTGTCTTGTGAGCATGGTGTCTTCTTTAAAGACTGCAGAATTCTTAAGTCAGTAAGCAGTGGGAATACAGAGGTGATTGAGCCTACACATTTCTCATTGCTAACCAATCAGCTCGAAGCAGGAGGACTGAAATAGGCACAGCGGGTTCTTTGCTCACAGTTCTGTAATTTGTACTAGACAAAGTTAGGAAGACTTCTCTCTGCTTCACCTGCTGAGGCTGAAGGATTTCCTTCTTTGACGGACTCTGGCAATTCAGTGCTGACTGTCAGTTGGCGGGTATCATCCGTTCTTTGGCTTCTCCACAGGGCTCGGTGGAGCTTCTCACAGAATGAAAGCTGATTTCTAACAAGAATCTTCCTGAAGATTTGAATTCTAAGAAGACAGGTCCCAATGCACAAGTACTTCCCATTAATATCTCTTTGGCCAAAGTCCCAGAGGGAGAGAGAGTGAGCTTGAGAGGCTACCTGTGAACAGAAAAATAGCAAGACATGTGGTTTATCAGAGGCCATCAGCGTAATTGCCTGCCAAAGCATCTTGTAAGAAGGAAACATATGGGTACTACTCTTTTGAGCTTCTGCCATGTGCTAGTCACTGTCTTTAATCACAAAATTGGCTTGGAAAGGAGGTGTCACCAATTTGATTTACCAGATAAGAAGAAGAAAGGTTAAAAATGTTTAAATGACCTGCATGAGGTCCCATAGCTTCTACATGGTGAGGTGTTTTATTTCACCTTTTGTTTCAGCCCTGTTGTCCGAGCCTCCCCAGTCTTCCCACCTTGCTCCTCATGAGCTACCTTCCTAGCTATGAGTAGACGGTAACCGTGGCAGGTGTGGACGGCTGCCTTGAGCAAGCACAGGAAAGTCTTGGCACACACTAAGTTTGTAGCATATTGAACACAGAGAAAGAAGTTTCTGGACATTGGAATTAATCGCTTGGAGCTCCTATACCACAGAGAAGCCAGGAGCAGAGAGCCATCTAAGGAAACCATGGCATTGAAGTACAACAAGAAATCTGTTCTCTCTCTCTTCCTTGACATGAGTGTGTGCTTTCCTCTTAAAGGAAACCCACCAGAGATAACATCATTTCAAGTGCTCCCTAAAAAGACCCCCTAACTAATACGTTCCCCCTGGAATGGAGTTTTAGGACTAGAGCACCACAAACACGCTAATTTCTAATGCTTTCCAATTTACCAATTAGAAATTTATTATTATTTATTATTATTTATGATTATTATTAGATATCTAATTTACCAATTAGTTGACATTCTTTTCAGAATCAACTTGGGTCATGCACATGACTGTGAAATTCCTGTCTTTGTAGTTAAAACAGCATCAAGATTGTCCCTTTCTTCTGCGTCTGCTTGGAAGATTAATGTTCATCTTCAACACGTGAGAAGTTAGTTAACATATCAAATCATTCGATTAATAAGCCAGACCTGTCAGGCCAAACGGAAATAGCTGAGTCATTTAAATCTTTTAATATGAGCCAATTTTCACAATAACCTGTTTCATTCATGGCCTTGGCGTTTAAATGCTCGCTCATTAGTGATTTGGTATTTGGGCTTGTCTGAGAGGAGAGCATCGTTGTGCTAAGCAGGACTCATTAGGGATTATAAGTTTTGAACGGGATATCTTCACACAAAAGGCTGCCCTCCCCTTTGCCTCACGTTCATTAAGTGAACCTTCACCTTGCTTTTACAAGCAAGGGCTAAATTTCAGGAAGGAGAATGGTTTTTCTTATGCCACGACTGGGGCTGTACTGAAGAGCCAGTGCCTATCATGATCAATACAGATGTGGAACTAAGATAAAGCATGTGTTTCTGTTTGCTGGAGACAATAAAAGTAAAGGCTGCAAACAGAAACAGTTTTGAAACCAGCAAAACACTGAACTTGATGGAAAGAGAAATTCATTGAGTGTATCACCAAGCAATAGCTCCCTTCCGCTGGTGATAAAATACAGTCAGCAAACACTCAGAAATAAACACCAGATAGTTAAAGAAGAAAGGAAACATGTTTCAACCCACAACACTCCCGTACTGAATTCTGAAGAATGCAATTGCTGACATTCCTGAAGAAATACATGTATTATTATACCACAGGGGTTTAGAGTAATCATAGTATATCATGCTAATGCCCCTAACAGATTTCCTCCTGGATTTGCCTTGGTTAATGTCATCTATTTTGATGGGTATTTTCAATTTGTTTTAAAATGTCATTTGTATTACTTGCATGACTCTTTTGCTCTGTTCCTTGTTTTCTTTCATTTTCTTTTCTTACAGAATTTACTGTTCATTTTCAAATTACTCCAGACCCTAATAGTCTATTTTGCTCTGGGCAGAATTTGTGTATCTATTGAATTGCATTCTGTTTTGTTGAATTTCCTTCAGTGAGTGTCTCTCTAAGAGCTTCTTTCAGTGGCAAAGCATTAAACGACTTCTTCAGGGCCTTTGGGCTCCATTTGTCATGTACCCATAATCAACCCCGTACTATGCCAAGTGTCCTAATTAATTCACTCTGCGCTCCTGTTTAAATATTTATGAATGTGACTAGTTCAAATGCTGATATGCACATTATTACTGGTCTTAAAAGAAATGATTTTTTTCCTGGTAGTGTTATCAGTTTTAAGAATTCAGATTTGAAATGTTTGGGGTTAGCAATTTCAGTGGCAGCATCATGTTAATGGAGTCCTGGAAGCCGCTGGCGTTAAGATGAGTAAATTAGGAAGTCAACACTGCTTATTTAGGTCCATTAGGATAAAATAGAAGGAGAACCTGGACGTAACAAAAATCAATCCAGCACACAGAGTGCACATTTATCAGGACTTTGTTAGGATGGCAGGGGGGAACCACCCTGTTTCTTCTCACGAAGAATGATACAATAGTGTCCTCAAGGCCTTGGACCGTTGTAATATTGGTCACTTCAGAATGACTTTGAGACAACCACAAAGCCACCAGAGACCACTCCACCTACATGCAGTGTGTGTGTGTGTGTGTGTGTGTGTGTGTGTGTGTGTAATTAAATTGGCATCAAATGACTTCTTGAAGTGTTTATTGATATCCTTCCTTTTACTATCAATTTGCACCCTAGTTTGAAGCCCTTTCTAAGCAGTTGTGTTAAGCACGAATTTATAACCATTGTATTGAGTATTTGAGCAAACTCTTTCTCTACAGTCCCCACATTATACCAGTGTAGTGTGTTCCAAGTATGGCAAGTATATAATATCTACTTCTATTTTACAATGGCTTCTAGGTAGATGGGACCTCCTCTGGGGCTTTGAGCCTCATCGCATACTCAGCATAGCATCATGCACCAAAGCTTAGGCCATTGACTACAGTTATATGAAAGCAATTTTAAATTTCATTTTGATCTTGTTTTTCAACACTCAAATAGACCCCAAATGTTTTACAAATAATATAACTAATCGTCGGCTTCATTTTATTTTTATGTGTGCATACTTTTCCTGATAAAGGCAAGTGTTGATGGGATGTGTTCCTTACTGTGTTTGATCTTCATTAGCCTTCATTATTTGATGTTGAACATTAACTATTTAATATTACATGCTTAATAATCAATTGTCATTTTAATAAACATTTATATATTTGTTAGTCATAACTCAGAATATGTAATCATTCATTTTTTTCCATACTGAAGACAACTTACATTCATATGCAGTATTATTCTTTGTGGACATTCCAAGATTCCAAGATTTACAACTGAATCCTGAAATGCCAAGTGACAGTAAATTATTTAATTGTATTTCCTATATAATTATACAAGTATATTTTTCACCTTACCTAGGTACTTCTTAAGCACTGGGACCATAACTTCTAAACTCTGAAGTCTAACTCCCAATTGGTATCTATTTCCTTCTTGGTCCTCAAATATTTACAGGTTAATTGCTATGGTTCGTAATAAACTTATCTTGACATTTTTTCTTTATTAAATCAAAAACAGTCCATACTTTCATAGATGCATTTCATGACTACTCTATGCCGTGGTTAAACTCTCAAAATTACTATTCTTGAACTTTGGGTCTTTATGATTTGCAACTAATTTTTTATGATTTGAATCTAATTGTTTTTTTGATTTGAATCTATGAATGACTGCAGACTCGTGTGTATCTAGCTGCTGACTCTGTTTCAGGAATTGGTGAAAAAATGAAGTGGTACCTGATGTAGGAAGAAAGCCACTGTGATCATGCCTTTGAAAGTTAAAGCTGGTCCCTTGTCCTAGGTCTCTGATTCCTTATCACTGTGAGATAAGCAACCTCTTCCATTTGCTCCTGCCATCATAATGACTCTGTCTTGCTTAGGCTGGCAATCATGGACCAGCTGACTATGGTCTATAACCATGAGTCTAAACCCATATCCCTTCCTTTAGAGTTTCTCCTGTGCATTTATTATAAGAGTGGAAAGCAACACACATAAAACATTACCTATGTTTATATTTGATTGTATCTCTTTTTAAATTAATTATGTTATTTATTTATGTCCCAGATGTTGCCCCCATTGCCATTCACAGAGTTCTTCCCAAAATCACCCTCTTTACCTCTGAGAGGATGCCCTCCTGTGTCTCCCACCTTGGGGCATCAAATCTCTACAGGATTAGTTGCATCTTCTCCCACTGAGACCTCTGATGAATATGTGCTGGGGCCTCAGACCAGCCCATGTACACTCTTTGGTGGCTCAGTCTCTGGGAGCTCCCAAAGGCCTAGATTAGTTGACACTGTAGTCTTCCTATGAGGTTGCCATCCCTGTCAGTTCCTTCAGTCCTTCCCCTAACTCTTCTGTCCAGTGGTTGGCTGTATCTGCATCTGTCTCAGTCAGCTGCTGGTAGAGTCTCTCAGAGGACATCCATGCTAGGCTCCTGTCTGAAAGCACAACATAGCATCAGTAATAGTGCCAGGGATTGGCATCTGCCCATGGGATGGCTCCTAAGTTGGCCCAGTCACTGGTTATCCATTCCTTCAGTTTCTACTCCATTTTTGTTCCTGCATTTCTTTTAAACAGGAGCAACTTCAGGTCAAAAATTAGTGTCCTATCCCTCCACCACGGGTCCTGTTTGACTACGAGAGGTGGTCTCTTCAGGTCCCATATCCCTGTTGTTGGGAATTTCAGCTAAAGTCACCCACATTGAGTCCTGGGAGCCTCTCATATCCCAGGTCTCTGGGACTTTCTAGAGGTTGCCCTGCCCAACTCCTGGCAACTGCTTATTTCCATTTATCCTCCTGGCCTTCTGGGCCTCTGTTCTTTCTCCCTCCATACCTGATCCTGCTCCCTCTGTCCACCACACACACTTTTCCTTCCCATCAATCAGGTTCCTCCCTTCCTCTGTCTCCCATGGTTATTTTGTTCATCTTTCTAAGTGGGATTTAAACATCCTCACTTGGCTTTTCTTTCTTGTTAAATTCCGTATAGTCTGTGAGTTGTATCACGAATATTCTTTACTTTTAAGCTAACATCCACTTATCACTGTGTACAAACCATGCATATCCTTTTCAGTATGGGTCACCTCACTCAGGATGATATTTTCTAGATCTATCCATTTCATGATGTCCTTGTTTATAACAGCTGAATAGTGTTGTATTGTGTAAATGAATCACCTTTTCTGTATCCATTCTTCAGTTGAGGAACATCTGGGTTGTAATAGCTTCTGGCTATTACAAACAAGGCTGCTATGAACACAGTGGAGTACATGTCCTTGTGGTATGGTAGAACATCTTTTGGGTATAAGTCCAGGAGCACTATAGCTGGGTCTTCAGGTAGAACTATTTCCAATTTTCTGAGGAACCACCAGATTGATTTCCAGAGTGATTGTACAAGTTTGCTATCCCACCAGCAATGAAGGAGTATTCTCTTTTCTCCACAACCTTGGAATAATGGGCTATCACTTGAACTTTTAATCTTAGCCATTTTGATTGATGTAACATGGATTCTTGGTAATTTTGATCTGTGTTTCTCTGGTGACTAAGGATGGTTTTACTCTTATTTTCCCACACTTGTTCTCTTTCTGCAGAAAACTTTACCTAAAATAAGGGGTATTATTACTTAAAATAAGAATTTATTGAATATGAACAGTATGATATTTGATTTGATAGGCAAGATATTTACTAATTAATTAATGGGCTGGTATCTCAGATAGCATGGCTATATTAGACAACTGTAGGAGTCATATCTCAGGTAGAGCACACAGTTATACATGTAACTTCATTATGTTTTCCAGAACATGGTTTAACTTTAAAACCTTTATTTATTTTTGTAATTTAACCCCAATTTTTACTGACTTTTTACTAAAACTATGGTAAATAAAGCCATGTATGAAGGGGGAGTGGGACTATTGTAGGTACAGGACACATCATACTCTAGTCCTGTATTACAAAATCTACTTTTTTGTTTTTCTTTTTAGTAATTTTGTAGAATAAAATCAACATATGCTAATCAGTAAAGTTATATCAGGAAAGTACAAGGAAGAGAAAGAAGATGACATTCGGAATTACTGTGTGAACATCCTCCTGCTGATTACTTCTGTCTCTTCAGACTTGTATGTTTTCTGGGCATGTGTGCCCAGTATTTATGTGTATTTGGGTAGACTGTTACAAATAGACCACTGCAAGAAATAAATCATTATAGCCTATCTTAAATTTGAAGTGAGCTTAGAGCTCATGAAAGCAGCACAGATAAGAAGCAGGGCTGGATCCCTCTGCTCCCTTAGGCACCCCCAGGTTTATACAGTATAGAGAAGCTCCAGGAATTTCTTTTACAACACTGGTCAGAAATGGAGGGAACCTCAGGCCTCGGAATATTCGTTAGATAAGGTCTGTGTCCTCAACCATGAGGATGGGGAAACTGGTGATGAGGCTGTGCTAGTGGAGCACAGAGATTATGATTCTCTTGGTACCAGTATATGGGGTAAATGGCAGGGATTTTTCTGGATCAGGAACTTTAAAGAGTCCCTACTATCTCCTGCCAAGCAACTGGGCTGGCCACTTTCATCTGTTCTCTAGACAGACAACAGAAGTGAGACAAAATAGAACAGTTTCACTTCCACTCACCTCTTGAGTTGTCAACCAGGAAAGTTTCTCACAACCCCACCACCAGTTTTGCACCAGTCCCATTTACAGATGTGTTGTTAACATAGTTACTGACTTAATAAGTTGTTGTTGGAATTGAGGACTATTCTGAGCTATTTTAAGAATAAATACTGCCTGGGCTCCAACCTCATAGGTAGCAATGAATAACCTAGTAAGAGCACCAGTGGAAGGGGAAGCCCTTGGTCCTGCCAAGACTGAACACCTAGTGAACATGATTGTTAGGAGGAGGGTAGTAATGTGGGGAGGTTGGGGAGGGGAAGCCCGAATAGAAGGGGAGGGGGAGGGGCTGGCGGATGTTGGCCTGGAAACCATAACAATTGAAATGTAAATAAGAAATACTCAAGTTAATAAAGATAAAAAAAGAATAAATACTGTTTTGTCAATCACTCCCGAACCTTCAATTTCTGCGAAAGGTTGCATGTATGTCACAATCACATTATTATTATATCCTTTATATAATGCCCACTGTCTTTAGTATTCACTGAGATCAGGTGGTCATTTATTTCTTCAGTCCATCAAAACCATTTAAGTGCCTAATCTACATTAGACACTTGGCAAGATCCAGGAAACAGTAGTGATGGAAGACAGATGACCACTGCACAGTGGGTGGAGATGAGTCTCTAATAAATCATTGTATAAATGCCTCCCCAGTGGAGTTCGTCTTGTGAAAGAAAAATTAAGTTATGAACATGATCTATCATGGATGTCAGGAAATACTTTTCTGAAGAAAGAATATTTAACATTTGAAAGGTATGGCATGGGTGATTTCATTACTCCTAGAAACATTAAACATGATTTTCCTACTGGGAGATTCTCTGGTTGCTTAGGCAGAGTCTAAGTTTGATTTTTTTCTTTCTACTGTTTCAAACTTTATCTGGTCTCATTGGGCAGGTCCTGTGGAGTCTTGGTACCCCAGAGAAGGGGGATGCTAGAGAGGTGAGGCAGAAGTGGGTGGGTAGGTGGGAAAGAACTCTCTTAGAGGCAAAGGGCAGGGGATGTTGTGTGTATGTGTGTTGGTGGGGGAGAGTTGTGGACAGGAGACCAGGAAGGGGGACAACATCTGGAATTTAAATAAGTAAAATAATTAATAAAAAAGAATATTTTTCTACTCCCTTCTTCTTCTATTATTTATAAAACGATGCACAACTATTTTGAATAGGAGCAACTTCTCCAGAAGTGCTCCAGATGAGGTTTTTATCTTGCAGTGTACTCAGAAATTAGAAACTATTCTTTCTCCGTCAGCATCTAAGGAATGTCCTTCCTGGTAGTGTAAATGTTGCGTGTCTTCCCATCCCTGAAGTAAACAGCGCACGTAGAATGAGTAGCGCTACCTCCGCAAACTGACTTTCTCCATTGGAACCTTTTCATTCACACTCTGTCTATAAATGACTGTCATTAGGAAGGAATGGAATTAGGCAGCCCTTGAAATCTTGTGTCATTTCTGATTCTTTAATTAACCAAAGAACTTGGTTTCTGTCGACTCGGTTGCTTTCTTTAACTACAACATTAATTTCTTATAGACAAGATGTTGTAAGCTTTTTGTATGTTTTAAGATGTGCCTGTATGATATAAAATTCTAGAGCTAGGGGCTAGAGAAATGATCACTCAGCCAGTAGAGAATCTATGTGAGAAGTGTCGGGTGTAGTGGCTCATGCACTTGTAATGCCAGTGCTAAGGGGACAGACAGAAGCTATCTACTTTAGTCTTCATATAAGTGTGCACATGTGCCTCCCATGTACATGCACCGTACATGAACATATATACCCACATGCATCAAATTCCAGAAGTAGTATGTTCCTAAAATAATTTCAGTTGACCAACTGAAAATTGATCATTTATCGACTTATATTACACAATCATAATTTGGTATGAGTTTCCTGGAAAAGTAAGTGAATATGTCTCTAAAAGCTTTAGATATTTTAGATTCCTTATCCAAAGGAGGAATAAGGCCTTACACTGTTGATGCAAATAGCACCATTTGAAATGCAGTGAGTTTTTGCGCTTTCTCTTTGCTCAGTGAAATGTATGCTTGGTTGACCAAGATTCAGTGAAACCTCTCATTAGGGCACCACGGTTCATTAGGGCTTAAAGAGGCATCACTGTAGTTCGAATTGGCCATGCTGTGATCACTGGCCTCTCTGAGTGGCAATCAAGCAACATTATGTTGTGTGCTTTACTTCTGCAATGGTTTTTAATGCCTCTGTGTTTCTTTTAATATTAATGATTTAGCTGTGTGCTATATAAAATGTCCACAGGATTTTTAGAGATAACATCTTTCTGCTTATAAGTGGAGATTTAAAAATCAGATTCTTGTAATAAAAAAGGGAAAATAAAAATTCAAATGCCCAATTAGAATATGATGCTGGATTTATTACTGCCTCATTATAAGAAGCATGTTAGGTTAATATTGGTATTCATTGTCTTGAACTGGATGAAATATCTTTGTGTGCACAAAGCACTCGAAAAAAATCAATAAGTAATCTAGATGTTGGTTTACTGAATGTCTAACATGGTTGAGAGAAATCATATTCAAAATGTAACAATTTAGTTATGGATAAATTGAAGTAAAATGGAGTTAGTAGACAGGGAATTGCTAGGCAGATGCCTGTCACAGCTGGGTCTTCAAGGGAAGGGATTGTTTCTACCTACGTGTTTATATCGAGGCACAGGGAAACAATAATTTACCATATTTGGACCAGCTGAAGGTATTTCCTAGATCCCAAAAAGCTCAGAAGATCTACTTGCCTGTGCTTTGATAGCTAGGAAAAAAAAGACTCTGATAAATAGTGAATTTATTTTTTGGTCATACTTTTCAAAGTAATTTAGACTAGTTGATGTATGGTTATTCAAGATAGGTTTTTTATCTCTGCTTACGTACAACTGAGTTGTAAGGTTGGTCATTTAGGCTGCTAGTTTTGCTGTGGCTGGTGGCTGTGAGTGAGAATTCCTGAGGTAGCCTGCTTCCTTGCTCAGACTGCCTCCCACTCTGTTTGAAGTCTCTCTGCTCCTCTTGCTGCTGCCTTTTCTCACTGGGAGGAACTCTCCTGTTACCTCCACACCTACCATGAGACATAGCAGATGATACAGATGATACGTATCCATTTTTTTCTTTTAGTTGAGTAAGTTAATCACTCTGGATTCCTACTCTGTGGCAAGGTGCTCACAGAAGCACTTCTACACTTGCTTTATGAATAAATGTATATTGGTTAGAGAATATTTATAGTTATGCCATGTGACATCATAGACTGATAAAACGTTTAGAGCAAAAGTTTTTTTCTTCTGATATCCTTTTGGAATATTAATACAAGATTGGCTTATTTTCCAACCTTCCTCTCTACACCCCCTCTACCCCAGGGTGGTGGGGAGGGTATCAGACACTTCAGGAATGTTACATTCAGGGTCCAGAATTTCATTTGTTGCAAATTCCGTGTTAACGCATGGCACTGTGGTACAAATGCAAATTCATGCTCCATTGTTTCGATCTAAGGGATGTATCCTGTGTGGAGCACCTCCAGGCAGTGTTGTAAATAAAGGGCAGCTAGAGACAGAGCTGCTGCATAGAGTTCTCAGTCAGGCCCCTGACCCCCGTTATTTCTTAGGTCTGGAACTATGTAGTGTTCAGTGACCTCATTAGGTGGAGGAAGGAAAGGGAGAATATCAGAAACCAACTTTGCACTTCATGATAAGTGTCTTTTGAAACTAAAGATGGTGGAAGAACAAAAGAGGTTATAAGAATGGAGGTGGGAAAATTTGGAGAGAGTCACTGAGATATGAGTTTGAGATCCCTGGATTTCTATTTCTTCCATATAGCATCCCTCCTCACTACTGCCTCCCAAAAGATCTCAGAAAACACCATATGTCCCGTCAAATATTTTTAGAGTTAGGCCTTTATTTTTCTCTAATACTGACCTCAACTGGACACAACACAGTCAGAAAACATGCCAGTGAGATGGTAAAATCATAATAAAATCATTCTGTTAAAATCTTGTATATATCATTATCATTTGGAAGAACAGAAACATGATGTATAGCTCTTTACTGTCATTCTTAACATTCAGAAGTATCCCCCCAATATTTTGGGAAACCTGATTTGGGGAGACCTGAAACTATTGACATAGAAAATAATTTCAAGACTAGACAGTATGAGTTGGTCTGAAGCATAGGCTTCAGCATGAGGATAAAGAATACTCAGAAGACCTTTCAATATGGGTGTGAGCTTCTCAGAGAGAGGGTCACAGTCATTTGTTTTACAAATAGTTGAGGTTGGTGAATCATGAAGATACTACCTCTAAAGGGTTGGTAGGAAATCTAAATGAGACTACTAGTGGCCCCTCAGGTAAGCTTGATGATAACACCATTGGTTAGGTCTGAGTCTGGATCACAGAGCTATAGGAAAAGAAGAGATTGTGCCTATAAAGAAAGCTAATGATTTTGTTTGAGATTCTTGGGCAGTGTCTGAGAATAGAAATGAAGTGCTATGTCATGTTTGTTCAGACCCTAAGTCTAAGCCATTGCTATTTTATTACAAAAATACCTTATGGAAAGCAATCTTAATTGCATGTTGGTAACCTACGGCAAAAGTTCATTGTATTGAATTTCTGTCTTCTCAGCTAGTGAGGCCCTTCTGTCTGACAACAGTGAGAGACTCCCTTCCTTTGCACATCCAGATAATTCTAGTCCCTTTGTATCCTGCCTCTTCTGTCTCTACTCATCACGACACAGATTCAACTCAGTGTCAATAAGCTGAGATATTACATTTTGTAGTTTGGGTTCCTCCACAGAGCAAAGCCTATGAGACTAGGACTTACATGCAAGGTTAGGTGGCAGGTGACTTCAGAAGTGAAGAAGGATGTGTAGTGAGGCAGACAATGAGGTCAAACCCAAGAAAGTTTGGGTGGCTGTTCAATGGGTTGTCACTATGGATAACTGCTTTGCACCCTTTTAGCAATCATATAGGAAACATCTGTAATAGGGGTGCTTTGAATAGCAGTGTCCACTTGAACTGTCAATGATGGGAGAAATTTGCTGGGTATTCACTACTATAAATATGGCCAGTATGGCTAAGGAATATGGATGCTAATTTCATTTAAGCACAAGTAGTAAATAAGAACTTGATGGGGTTCCACAGCTCAGAAGCTAAGACATGATTTTGGTCCACCTGTCTCCTACATCAAGGCCTAAGGAATGGAGAGTGGGAATCCACGTTTTCTTCCGACCTGCCTTCCAAGGAGGGGGAGATGGCTGGAAAAACGCCTGAGAAGGAAAAGGTGAGAGGGACCACAACTCTTAGAAGGCAACACTGCCTTGATGTGAGGACATCATCCCCCAAAGCAAGAAGAAAACAGACATGCTGAGGCAATCCTTGAGAGGCAGAGTTCCCGTGGCTGCCCGCTGTTGGAGAGCAGCAAGCACTAACTACGTACACTCACATCTGTTTTGATCAGTCTCAAGTATCAAAGTTCATGTCAGAGAGATTTAATTATAGCAATAATTCTGAAGTTCAAAGTTAACGTGTCAAAACTTCTAATGTTTTTTTAATGGTCTTTTTTCTTGTGGAAAAAAATGTAGTCATTCTGACTTTTAAACCACGCATGAGGACATACTGGCTTTATTAGAAACAGTATTTCACTCTGTTTTTAATCATGTTTTGAAATGCAAGTAGAAAACATTTTCTGCTTCCTATGCCTCTCTCATAGATGTGAACTTGAATCATGTTTCAGTGACAACAAAGAGGAGTTCGAGTTGTTGCTGTTAAGTGCAAAGCATTGCAAATTGTATGATATAAAATAAAATAGTGCATGTGTTGATTAAAACTGATGAAGAAGGCTTCGTTTTCTCAAAGTTTGATTTTAAGTGATTCTTCAAATGTCTAAAATAAAAACATCAAATGGTCTCACAAAATCCTTGTCCTAAATACATCTCTCAAGCACTAAAAAATAACAGGGTTCTTCATGTCTACTATAAATAACACTGAATAACGTATTGAAGAATTACTGTACAAATATGAAATCATAAAATTTACTCCTTTTGTATTTCTGTAAAATGACTATTTAAAGGTTAGAAAGAAAGGCCAATTTTGCATTTAAATGAAGATATTCTAAGAAGAAATGCCAATTTATGACCTTTTTTCCTTGTTGGGAATATGCTTTTTTTTTAAGGTATAAGAATCAAGCTTCAGAGAAAATACTAGAATAGAAGTAAATTGACTTCTAAAAATGTTTTGTTCAACCAACTTTTCAGAATACTGGTTCCATACTTTAATTGTGCTTCATTGTAACTTCCTTCAAGTAGTCTTTTATGCTTAGTACATGGTCATAGCTAATGACTCTTAGGAGAATAAGTCAGAGGTGTCTGTGTGCCTTCAGACCTCGTTGAAGTGAACATTTAAGGTAGAAAAAAATGAGATGTGTGCACCATGGGTATCACAGATTGAGTTTCTTCATCCTGTGTATGTCCTACACGCATCTAAAAATTTTAAGAAGATACGTCAATATATTAAAGAATTTTTATAATTACAAAATCTACACTATGTAATAGTCTATGTCTACCTTTGTATTCCCAGACACACTACTTAAAATAGCTTTATTATTCTATCTCTCCAATTGTGTTAAAAATTAGAGTAATAGCCAATAATAATTCAAAATACGTCATAAATTATTCATCTCTCTGTATTGAGCAGTTATATATTCATGGAAACATGTATAAATGCTTATTTAAGAAGTAAGAAATGATTCATGAAAGCTGTCATTCTCTTCAGTACCATGTAATGAGCTAATTAGAACATTACCTTTTGTGATTTGTGTCTGTACATGCCCCTGTAATAGCCATTTTGCCTAAACTGTATTGGATCTTTGGTATGCTGATTTTCTTGCCATCACTTTAAAACTATTGTCTATTAGACACTTAGAGAACAGATATCAAAAATTTCAGAATATTCTGTTTAGAGAGGTTCAATAATTTCAGTAAGGTAAACATCTGAAGGAAGTGGATTTTCATGAGTGAATTAATAAGTCGAATGAGTTATTATACAACTAAAATTGTGTATAAGATATACCCTATAAGGTATAGTCAGTAAGGGCTAAGGCCGACCAATTGAAGTACTCTATCTATGGAAGGCTGCCAATGGCAGACATCACTGTCCTTAATAGTTGGGAAATTCATATGAAAGTTGGGACATTTAATCCTTGCTATGATAAGGAACAATTTCCTTGAATTCAGGTTCTAAAAGTCCACTGAAGGAGAAGCCAAGAATAGAAGGAGTTCCCCCAAGGATAGTCTAGGAAATGACTCAGGTTGATCTCCTTGATTACCAGCGTCTGAGGTCAATATGAGAGTAAATGAATTGTTCACTCACCAGATACTAGGATGTAAGCTTAGATTTTTCCCCCTAAAATCCTCTTTATTTAGGGTTCTTTAATGCTTCTACCTCCCTTATAGCCTACCAAGTAGAGACTGGAGAGGAAGATGGTTAATAGAACAAGGCAGTCGTAGACCTGTTTAGAAGTAGTTTTTGGAAGGCAGTTCCAATCTTTGATAGCACCAGTCTAATTCAACGGCAAACACGAAACATGAATCAGTTGAGGAGTCGTGACCCAGGAGAAACCCTAAGCTCTGCTGGCATGATTCAGCAGAAGTGGCCAAAATCAGGTGGAATATCATGAGAGGTTCTCTCTACAAAGTAAAGACCAGACGAGCATCACACAGCATCACAATGCAAGAGACACCTCTCATTACTTATGAGGTTCCATTTACATTCTTTCTAAGTGTCGTATGCCATCTCAAGCATCAGCTTCAGCAAAACATAACATGTCATACATACATACATGCGTAACATACATAACATACATGCTTCAGCAAGACATCCTCTCACAAGAGAACTTCCAGAAAAAATAATCACAAGAGACAACTGAGTTTCCAAAGAAACCAGAAACATCTCCATCACTAGGGTAGAGTAATTAGTACACTCAGAAGTGATCTCTCTTATCAAACAGGTTTTAATAAGTGGATGGCAGGTCTAATTCCCTTTTATATGTTCGTTACACATTTGTTCATAGATACCAGATACTGCGCAGGGCCCCATGACTTGTAGTATCTATTGTTCTGGTAGTATTAGTTGGCATTCAATGCTATTTCCTCAGATATTTTCTCCCACAATTTATTTTCTCAGGAAACATTGGGCAAATTTATTAGGGATGTGTAACAAAATGTTAATATATCAAATTATAATTTTTGTAATGTACTTTTCTTAACCCTTATTTCCGTTAGACAGATTTAAACCTCCAAATAGAGACATGTACTGCAGAATTTTCCTAAAATTAGATTAATAGAAACTAGATTAAAATAAAATATTCTAAACCGATAATTGGAAAAAATATCTGAAATGCCCTACTTAAAATATAACTGGTGAATACTGTGCTAAATAATTTCAATTTTCTTATGATGTGCATCAGCCTTTCACACATACATTAGGGTGTGATTTCCAAGAAGGTCTAATTTATGTAAATCCACCCCCAATGTCATTTGAGAAGAGTTTGTATTGAATGACTCTGAGTTAGTAGTGGTGTATAAAATCTCAAATTTTTTAAAATCCTAGCATCACTTTTTCCGTCACTAAGAGAAGCTAACCAGAGGAAACTCAGTAGTGCTACATGCATTTTACCAGTTGTTTAAAATAAAATGAAATAATAAAATAAAACAAAACAAAATTAAAGCAAAGGCAGGCAGATTCACATAAGGTCACAAGAAAAAAATCAATTTAATGGAAGTTCTGCATGTGGTCAGTCTGTGAATTCCTAAATTAGGGATTCTCTGAACTCAATGCCACATATCTGAAACACTGTAATTGAAATGTGTGCCATTATGTTTTGTCTGTGAGGTCTTTATACTTTTCAACCAAATTGTAGAAGACATCAATACCCATCTCCTCATAGTCATCTTGAAAACCATGAAAAGAGGCCCACAAAGGGATGTGGATCGTACTTTAGATATAAATTTTTGGTGATTAGGTCAGCTTGTAGAAGAATGAGCTTTGAGAACTTTGCTGCTTCCAGTCATGGTTGAACATTTTCTGAGTATTAACAAACATTAGATGATCAAGAAATAATTGTGGAAAGAATAAAAAGTGCATGTTTGTTAGATGATTCATACAATATTTGAAAAGGAGTAAGGAAATAGAAAGCTAAAGATTAACACCAAAGGCGGCAAGATTGACCTGGAAAATAAGCAATGAATAACTCATGAACATGTTTCTTCCCCTGATAACCTTATTTTCTGAATACTGAAGTGGAAGGAGCCTTTTATATTTACAACTAGAAAAATGTCAATAGATTTAAAAAGTTAACTTTGTCTTTCCATGTACCTAGAATGAACTATGAAAAACAGTGACTCTAAAAACACAGCCTTACCCTTGGTGTATGTACATATGTCAAAAGAGGAAATTGCACACATTGAAACTATGCTAGATGTATTTAGCAATTTCTAGTGAGGATACTTTAGTGGGTTTACTTGAAAATAAATGCAATACAACATTTTATTTTTCCTATTATTGAAGCATTTCAAGTACAGATAGATGAGTAACAAAACTTTGATAAAATATTTCCTCCTAGTAGTTGCACTTTTTTTTATCAATTTCTGTGTTTGAAATTAGCTATACCTGGAAATATTTTTGGCTTTGCCCTCCTGATGTTACAAGTCTGAAATGACAATTTAGGCCATGCGAATGATCATATTCTATGGCATTGGGCACCTATCTAAAGAAGAACCAATCTCCCTTTCCTAGGTATCCAGTAAAACCACAATTTAGTATGACAAATTATCATGCTTTACATAGGAAAGAAGATATCCATGCTCTTAAGTGTATCATATGCCGCCAGGAAATTTAATTTGATTGGCACTTTGCATATACTCAAATATTGTTTTTGTCAGACAGAACCAGGCTCTCTGGGTAGGAGAAGAAGGTTATCCTTTTCTGTTTGAGATGTTCTGTAGTAATGACACAGCTTAAAGTAGCCTGCCAAAAGGAATATGTAGAATACAGTACAGCTAAATAAAGTTAAACAAAAAATGGAAATTTTCAAACAAGAATAACTCTCCCACTGAAATAAGGAAAAGAAAAGAAAAATCAGGCTAGAAAAGTGCCAAGTCCGTAGTGTTTGTCAGTGTTAGCACGCATAGTGGTGATTAGCAAAGCAAGAGTTTAAAAGCCTGTTCTCCTCCTGGTTGATTTTGTTATGAAACAAATAGCTCATCTGAATTATGTTTTAAGATTAATCAATCAAAATCTCTCTCTTTCTTTCTCTCTCTCCCTCTCCCATTCTCTCTCCTAGCGTGCATGTGTGTATGTGTGTGTGTGTGTTTGTATCTGAGTGTGAATAAAAATCTTTACCTATCTTTTTTGTCGGAACCATTAAATTTAATACCCTGAGAATGTTGTAAATCAGTGTCTATAAAATTAAAATATGCTTGAAAGTCATAATTAATCATGTAAAAATTCTTTTACAAGACCAGACAATGGTTCTACATTTTATGTTATATTAAAGATTGAGAAAATGTCATTTATGAAATCTAATAAGGCAGAACATTGTTATGTTCATATTGAACGTTTGACTAATCAGAGTGGATTAAAGGTACCTTGTGGAATATGTTATATTAGTTGACTAATTCTTGTCCTAATTATTAGTGTTCTTTGGCAATTGTAATACCTTCAGTAAACATCTATACAAAATAACTTCACAAACACTTCTTAATCATCACAGACAGAGTATTGTTTGCTGTGTTAACACATATTTAATAGCATGAATTTATGTTCGTCTGTTTTAAGGAGCAGATTAGTGAATGGCAGAGCTGTCACCCTTGATAAAGCTGTTCCATATCATTGGTGTTTAAACATGATACGCTAAAGTGTGTGTGCTGTCCCTTATGGGCAGTAAGTGGTTTGCAAGATAAAAGGAAGAAAGCAGAAGTGAGGTTTCCATTACAAACTTGGACGGTGTGGATTAAATTCCCACCCTGCTCTTCCCCTCCCTCTCATTCCCCAGAACCTCACTGTCGCCTATGACATACAACCAAACAGGAGACATTAGAATCACATTTTTCACAGGGATTTGAAATGTCTTTGTGGTCATGGTCTGGCAGTAATTGAAGCCATATGCCTTGGCTTATGAAAACCTATATTGAAACAGAAGAACCCATCTCTTGGCCCAGTGACCTCAGGAGAGCTGAATTATCTTGGTGGATTTCTCCTTGGCAGCGGTGATGTGGGTTATTTGGGCAGCCACTTTCTCCATGCAACTCTAAATAATGATGGGGAGAACCAGGGATTATTCACAGAGAAGATGGTATCAGCGATAAGCAAATGGTGTAGGAAGCTATATAATTCTCTTGTCTAGCACCTGTTAGACAATCTGTTGTAGATTGATTTGTGATTGTGCAGTCAGTTTGGTGTCCTAATACTTTAAAATCGAAGGCTGATGGAAGGAAAAATCACAAGAAAGAGTTTGAGTTAAGTTGAACACTGTAGACATTGGACAACCAGCTTTTGTCTTAAGTTCCATGGCCTTTGGAATGCCAGCATCTAAGACAAAGCAACATGATCTTTGTAATGGCTGCTGGCCCGTCTCCAAGTGACACATACATGAGAGTTATGTAGACTGGGTCACTTGAGGTTTCTCATTTCCCATAAAATAATCTTCATCATGGACTGGGTGGAGGTCAGAATTGGTCGCTAAGTAAATGTTTTTTCCCTCCAGTCTCCTGTAGTCATGCGTTAATGTAGACAGAAGCTGACTGACTTAATGGCACCGGCTGATTAAAATGCTGCTGATGGGTGCTCATGATGTGACCAGAATTTTGATATAATTCATATTCTGAGGAGAAGAACTATTGTTAATGTTGTATTTTTTCTCTACTGTTGAAATTTGTTTATAGGCATAGCCAAATTTTTCAAAAATGTTTATCAACATTTCTCAAAATGTCTCAATATCCTCATGAATCTCCAAAACTATCACATACCATTTCTTCTCTTTTTCTCACTCTGAAAGTAGAAATAAAGATGCTTTCTCTCATCCCCCCTTCCTGGTTCTCATCCCTTTCCTGTCTCCATGGAGTTATGATTTCAGAAATGTAGGATACAAAAATGTCTCTTGGTGTGGATATGGTAGACACACGCCTTTAATCCCATCAGTTGCAAGGCAGATGCAGGCAAATCTCTGAGTTTGAGGCCAGCCTGTTCTATTACATAGTGAGTTCCAGGACAGCCAGAGCCAAGAGAGAGACCTTGTCTTCAAACAAGCAACAACAGCCCTGCCACAAACAAACAAACAAACAAATAAACAAACAAAACAAAACGTCTCTTATTCTCTTCATCTCAATCTGTGCTCTGGGAAGAGTAAAGTTACCAATACTTAAATTTGTTCCTTGCTATTCTAATATGGCTTTTTCTATGCATGAACCTGTTCATTTGCATCCAGGGAGTCTTGAGAAAACTAATTTGCTTTTGTATGTGCTAGGTCTGCATTTATTGAAAGAAATATTAATGCTCTGTTATTGTAGAGGCTGCAGTTGGCAGTTTCTTTCAAAGGAAGGTCATTTAGGGAGCTAGGGAGCCTCCCTTTTCCCCCTTAACTCCGTTCTCTTCTCATATCTGAGAGTATGTCACAGGATTCCCTGTAATATTTTATCATGATCTTGTGACATTTCCTGGTGAAGAATGACCAGGTGAGGGTAAGGGAAGTGAGCTGGGGTGGTTTGTCTCCATCACAAGTTCCCTAGAGATGCTTCCCTTCCTTTCCTGCATGAAATTAGCATTCCTTTATTTCAGTGAAAATACTCATAAACCTTAAATCAAAATAATCACTTTAAGTTTTCAAAATATTTGAAAGGTATTTCTAATTATGAATTTTATCTTTTACTTTTACCTATTTTTCTCTGATCAGCAATAGATATTTCTACCAAAGTCTTTGGGCATTGAGAGCTAGGGACTTAGCTCCATAAATAAAGTGCTTGCCATTTAATCCTGACAGCCTGTATTTGAATGCCCAGCTTTTACCCAAAGCCAGGTACCATGGAGCATGCACGAAATCCTAGAGCATTTGAGAAAGGGGCCTGACATCAACTTCTGAACTCCATATATGTGCATACAGCTTCATGTACACATACATACACATGGATATGTACACATATCTCTCTAGATATTGGACTAATTATGAATATGGATAATGTAGGTATGAATAAATGACTTCTATAGGATAAATTCATCCTATATATCAAATAATGAAGAAGAGAAATTAATAGACATTCCTCGGAGACATCCTTTGATAACCAAATCCAAATCTTTGATTGAGAAATTCCCTCATTGGTTTAGATTGAGTGAATGAACTAATTACTTTGTAATTTGTTCTGATGGGAAGTTCCACTGATGTGAAGAGCAAAGAGAAAAGCTACTGATCTCACTGCCAAGAAAAAGACAAAGAAATATAATAGGCATCTAAATCCTTCCTCTTTTTTCAACACTTTTGCTTGAGGTGTTTGAAAACCATCTTTTAACAGGTGTACTAGAAATGGCGTCTCAATCCATCAAACTACTCAAACAGTGGACTCCACTAAAATGGAAATTGCCCCCAAGATTCTTAGGCTTGGGAGAAGGAAAGGCTGCAGCCAGAGAGGTGACTTGCCTCTCAGAAAGAGCTTTCAAGTAGTATTAACCACCTGTCAGAGCACCTTACAGGGTGAGATGGAAGTCCAGACAAGGATGGGTCAGTGGTGGGCATGAGCACACCTTGTTGGGGACTGCTTGGGTCTGTATATTCTTGTCCCTCTATTTAAATTTCATTCTCACTTCAGGACCTGAAGACTGACTTTGGGAGAGTGCTGCAACTCTTTATCCCTCCTCCCAGTATGGTCTTACTGAATAAAATTTCTGTGTCACACTTTTTCTTTCCTTCTTTTCATTCATCTACTGCAGACGGGTTGGCTGGCTCTGTGCAGGGTACAGGTTGTAACCTCCCGATTAAGCAACAACCTGAGATTACATTTAGTTGGTGTGTTTCAGAAAGAAAAAAGGCCAACAAGGTAGCTTTTGTCACATGTAGTATATGTAAATGACAGTCTAATGTAGTTTTCTTAGGTGGGCAGATAGAAGTGTCCTGATGTCCCACCAGATTTCAGCTTTAATATCCTTCATGTAGGCCGTTATTGTTGTCCAGTTTTCTAAATGAGAGCTGAAATGACATGATTATAAGTACACTTGAGTTTTGGCTTATAACCTGGCGTTTATAAGAGGGTAAAGCACCATGAAAGAAATTGCACCTCCCCACTAATGTAGTGACACTCTTACTGTTACTTTCATTAAGACTGATGTCCTTGAAGTATCTGTGTGTTGTGGGGGGTGTCAGACATAGAAAGCAGAGTTAGAAAATAGTGACCCTCTTAGCTCTCACACAGCCTACCAACATTATTAACATATTCTGTTGGTTTTTGTTGGAAGTGTGTTTCCTTTAATCCCTCAGGAACAGTAATCTTTAACCTTTGGTATTCCACAGAAATTCTCACACTCAGATACTTTCCTAAAATGGTATCCTGGAGTTTTGTTTTTTAAAAAAATGTTTATTATGAGATTGTTTTCTCCTCTGTTTATAGCACAGCTGGGGAAGTATGAGATGTATGTTGTTATGCTTTTTGATGCATTAATACTAAGGCAGACAATAATAGCTCTAAAGAAGACGCTGATGAATAGTCTATTAGAATCAAAGCACATATTTGTCTGCAATTAAAGTATAACATGACACCCTAGAATCATTGAGACATTTTCAAGCTGTTTGGCTCTCCACATTAATCTCCAGAATTAGTCTGAGATGAAGGGCATCATTATGACTTGGAAAGCCACTGAAATCTCTTCAGTTCACCCATGAGACTGTTAAGGACAGCTAGGTATGCTACTATTTTCCCTAGCTTAAGTGTCCCAGATCATCATACACCTATAACAAAAACCAAAACAAACAAAATGGAGAACATGAGGACAGTCTAGTGAATCTGTTCAACCTAAGGGGTACAGGACACAGAAGTCTTTAAAGATAAAAGAAAAATTATTTTAACGCATGAACTGGAGAAACAGTCCTATAGAACTGTGATTGGACAAATGTCTAGTTTTCCTGTGATCCCTTCTGGCATGTGTCTTCCGATCTACTGACACACAAGGTAGGAGAGATAATTTATTTATGGCCAGTTACCTGGCAGACAAAAGGGACAAGAGGGCAGCAGGTCAGGGAGACCTGAGGCTATTCCAGGACTCTTTACTCGACATGCCTCAGTACCATTCTTTGAGGAATTTCCTAAGCCAAACTAGAGTCAGGGGTCATCTCCAGAAGTCATGTCAGCTGATAAGTTGACTTGCACTACCCTTCTTCATAAAAATTTATACATAAGACATAATTTTTGAAGACTAGAGTTTATGACCTTCCTTTTTATATCTGCTATTAATATAAATCATGGTCTTCATTATTTTAAATCATAGTGTCGATCTGGTTTTGTCTCCTTCTCTGTTATACCAGTTATGCTCCCTTCTATGAATCCCAACTTGGATGTCATAACTTAATTTTTCTAAATAGCCACTTGACAATTTCATTTGATGTTCATAGATTTTTTAATACCTGACCAATATAAAGTCTAAGTACTTATCATTATGACTCAGACTGGAAAACCAAACGATTATATAACTTAAGAGACTTTAAGGAACATTAAAAATGTCTTTCTGTATTTGTTTTTCTCATCTTTCTGAATTTGTATTAGTTTATAATATTCATAGAGGAATATGGTTGATTAAAATAACACTAGCAACAGTCTCAGAACATCTTTTAGTAAGAGAGTGTACACACATCAGAATAGCAGATTACTGATGTGCATGAATTCTTCCTTCCTTCTTACTTTTTCATTGGATATTTAATGCAGGTGGTCAGATCTGTCCTATTAGAAAATCCAGACCTAAACATGGATACATTAAGTATGCTGTGGACATTGATATTTTCTGACCATTCCTTTACCATGATGGCAACTTATGAGTTTGCTCATGTTTTAGAGATAATAAGCCCATTTCTTACATCTTTCTGGGCCTATTACTTTGTTTTTACATCCTCAAACCTCTATGTCTTTTCTCCACGTTTATTGTCTTCCCTAAAAGTTTTAACTTTGGACAGTGTTTGGGTGTTTAAACCTGCCAATGAATTTGTATTCCCTAAGCATCCTTATCACTTGGTACATTTAATTTAATGCTCCTGTTACTGTCATTTATTTCCACCACCACAGGCTTGAAACCAATTTACTTTGCGCCTTTTCTACTTCCTCCATCACATCTCCATCTGACGGCTAATTCTGAGAGTCCCATGACCTTCTAGTTAATGCTTTAATCACACAGATTGAGTTATTCTTATGATCAGAGCTAAAAGTGCCGTTGCTTGTCATGCCTGAGCCACTAAGCCTCCTATGCTATCTTTATAGTACATTAACTTACTTTTCTCCAAAGTATCAGTAGTGTTGGAGGCAAAAATGCCTATTGAGGAAAGGTTACATAAGACGATGCCTTTCCAGACACTAAATGTCCCTGACGCCTTCTGTATAGAGGATGCTTTCTATCTTTGTCTTAAACTGAGATAGATTCTCTGAGAGAGAAAGGAAATCCAACAGTCTGGCATGTTTGCCTTTATGGTTCTTATAAAGTAAATCCCAGACACCTACCAGCCAACAGTGACATTAGAATCCCTTCTGGTATTTCATCAGGAGCAGTAGGGCCTTCCACAGATATGCTAAGTCATCTCTGTTGTCACCCATACCATGTTACCTTTTGTATTCTCCATTCTCCCCATTCTAATGACCTAATCACACTGAGTATTCTCCATTCCCTAGAATTCCATCTCTTCTCTTTGTCCATGTCCAAACAGGATTCCTAACAAAAATCAACCACTTAAAATACCAACAGTCCTGAATACTCCATTTATACCTACATAAGCAACCCTTGCTCAGCACCACCACAAAAAAAGGAACATTTTCTCTTGTGGTGATTTGAAGCTGTCTTACTTGATTATGTTTTATTATATAAGAATATTTTATAGTGTCCAAAGTAATAATTTATATGTCAATGATAATGTTCATTCTTGATATTTCCTTCCTTCCTTTCTTCTTTCCATCCCACTTCTCTCCCTTCCTCCCTTCCTCCCTTCTTCTTTCTTTCTTTCTTTCTTCCTTTCTTTCTTCCTTTCTTTCTTTCTTTTTCTTTCTCTCTCTTTCTTTCCTTCTTTCCTTTTTTCTTTTTTCCTTTCATTTTTGTGACACAAGGTATTGTTCTTCGCTCAAACCAACCTTAAACACTCAGCATCTTCCTCTTGCCCTATGGACATGAGGCTCCAAGCCTGGTTTCTCTATCAAATTTAACTTGGTGTATCTGTAACAGCCTAGTTGTCACGATTATAACATTTCAGAGTCACAAGTGTATTTCTAGAAGGGATTATACCAGGGAATGAGATGTTTCACTATGATAGGTTCTTCTGATGTAATTTGTAACCCAGACTTCCATCAGTGAAGGCACAGAGTCATTCTGTCTCCCTTTGAGGTATATGCTTAGTGTCCACTTTCTTACAAGCAGCTATTTAATAAAAAGAAAACCTGAGGCTTGATTATATGCTTAGCCAAGAGATTTCTTTTGCAGTTCGAAGGAGTATCTCTAGCAAACACAATTACTCTTCCAGCAATGTACTTCAAAGGAGAGAAGAGTACATCTCTGGTATGGAACTCCTGGATACGTTTGATCATTAGTCTGGGCAAGTACTTGGACTTGAGGCTATTTACTCAGCAGGCATAGAAACTACAACATTGCTTCAACCAAGAGGTAATGCCTTCCCCAAGCAGAGTTTAATGCAATCTGTTAGAGAAGTTATAGAGCCTGCTATGGAAATGAGTCACAATCAGCAAGATTTGGCAGACTTGTGGACTATTAGAAATGATCCTTTCATGTAACCCACTATATAAACAAACTCAAGGTGGGGGGAGGGCACATGATCATCTCATTAGATGCTGAGAAAGCATTTGGCAAATTTCAAAACCCCTTCATGTTAAAAGTCTTGGAAATATCAGGAATTCAAGGCCCATACCTAAGTACAGTAAAAGCCATATACAGCAAACCAGTAGCCAATATCAAACTAAATGGAGAGAAATTTGAAGCGATCCCACGAAAACCAGGAACTAGACAAGGCTGCCCACTCTCTCCCTATCTATTCAATATAGAATTTGAAGTCCTAGCCAGAGCAATTAGACAACAAAAAGTCCCCAGAGGGATAGAAATTGGAAAGGAAGAAGTGAAATATCACTATTTGCAGATGATATAATAGTATTCTTACGTGACCCCAAAAGTTCCACCAGAGAACACCTAAACCTGATAAAGAACTTTAGCAAAGCAGCTGGGTATAAAATTAACCCAAACAAATCAGAAGCCTTCCTCTACTCAAAGGATAAGTAGGCTGAGAAGGAAATTAGGGAAATGACACCATTCACAATAGTCACAAACAATATAAAATACCTTGGTGTGGCTCTAACCAAAAAGATTTTTATGACAAGAACTTCAAGTCTCTGAAGAAAGAAACTGAAGTAGATTTCAGAGATAGAAAGATCTCCCTTGCTCATGAATTGGCAGGATTAACATAGTAAAAATGGCCATCTTACCAAAGGCAATCTACAGATTCAATACAATCCCCATCAAAATTCCAACGCAATTCTTCATAGAGATGGGAAGAGCAATTTGCAGATTCATTTGAAATAACAGAAAACCCAGAATAGAGAAAACTATTCTCAACAATAAAAGAACTGGGGGGAAATCACGATCCCCAGCCTCAAGCAATATTACAGAGCAAATGTGATTAAAAACAAAAAAGAAAAAAAACAAAACAAAAACAAAAAACAAACAAACAAAAAACTGTGTGGTCTTGGTACAGAGACAGGCAGGTAGATTGATGGAATAGAATTGAAGACCCAGAAATGAACCCACACACCTATGGTCACTTGATCTTTGACCAAGGAGCTAAAACCATCCAGTGGAAAAAAAGATAGTATTTTTAACAAATGGTGCTGGTTCAACTGGAGGTCAGCATGTAGAAGAATTGATCCATTCTTATCACCTTGTACAAAGCTCAAGTCCAAGTGGATCAAGGACCTCCATATAAAACCCAATACATTGAAACTAGTAGAAGAGAAAGTGGGGAAGAGTCTCAAACACATAGGCACAAGGAAAAATTTCCTGAACAGAACCCCAATAGCTTATAAGGGGGTTCTATGCTCTAAGATCAAGAATCAACAAATGGGACCTCATAAAACTGCAAAGCTTCTGTAAGGCTAAAGACACTGTCATTAGGACAAAACGCCAACCAACAGATTGGGAAAAGATCTTTACCTCTACATCCAATAGAGGACTAATATGCAAAATATGCAAAGATCTCAAGAAGTTAGACTCCAGAGACTCAAATAGCACTATTTAAAAATGGGTGACAGAGCTAAACAAAGAACTGTCAACTGAAGAATATCAAATGGCTGAAAAGCACCTAAAGAAATGTTCAACATCCTTAGTCATCAGGGAAATGCAAATCAAAACAACCCTGAGATTCCACCTCATACCAGTCAGAATGGCTAAGATCAAAAACTCAGGTGACAATAGATTCACACAAGGATGTGGAGAAAGGAATATTCCTCAATTGTTGGTGGGCTTGCAAGCTGTTACAACCACTCTGGAAATCTGTCTGGAGGTTCCCCAGAAAACTGAACATAGTAGTACCTGAAGACCCAGCTATACCTCTCTTGGGCATATACCCAAAAGATGCT
This sequence comes from Rattus norvegicus, assembly GCF_021556685.1. NCBI lineage: Eukaryota > Metazoa > Chordata > Mammalia > Rodentia > Muridae > Rattus > Rattus norvegicus. The sequence goes on from NC_141536.1 coordinate 128,187,109, forward strand.
CCAATATATAACAAGGACACATGCTCTACTATGTTCATAGAAGCCTTATTTATAATAGCCAAAAGCTGAAAAGAGCCCACATATCCTTCAACAGAGGAATGGATATAGAAAATGTGGTACATTTACACAATGGAGTACTATTCAGCTATTAAAAACAATGACTTCATGAAATTCTTAGGCAAATGGACGGAACTAGAAAATATCATCCTGAGTGAGTTAACCCCATCACAAAAGAACACACATGGTATGCACTCACTGATAAGAGAATATTAGCCCAAAAGCGTGGATTACTCAAGATAAAATCCACAGACCACATGAAGCTCAAGAAGTTGGAAAACCAAAGAATGAATGCTTCTGTCCTTCTTAGAAGAGAGAACAAAATATTCACAGGAGAGAATACAGAGACAAAGTTGGAGCAGAGATTGAGGGAAAAGTCATCCAGAGACGCACCCCCCCCACCAAGGATCCATTCCATATATTCTCACCAAACCCAGACAATTTTGTGGATGCCAAGAAGTGCATGCTAACAGCAGCCTAATAAAGCTGTTTCCTGAGAGACTCTGCCACAGCCTGAGAAATACAGAATCAGATGCTCTCAACCAACCATTGGACTGAAAATGGGGCCCCTGATGGAGGAGTTAGAAAAAGGACTGAAGGAGCTGAAGGGGTCTTCAACCCCATAGGAAGAACAATAATTTCAACCAACCAGAACCTCCAGAGGTCCCAGAGACTAAACCACCAACCAAAGAGTGCATATATAGGGACCCATGGCTCCAGCCATGTAGCAGAGGATGGCCTTATCAAGCATCAGTGAGAGGAAAGGCCCTTGGCTCTGTGAAGGCTCACTGCCCCACTATAGGGGAATGCTAGGACAGGGAGATGGGAGGGATTTGATGGATGGGTGGGGGAACACTCTCATAGAGGCATGGAGAGGGGGGAAAGGATTCTGGAATTCCAGAGGGGAAATTGGAGAAAGGAGATAACATTTGAAATGTAAGTAAGGAAAATATTTAAATAAAAAAAGTACAGAAAAAGAGAAATAAAGAAAGGAAGGAAGGAAGGAAAATGAAAGAAAGGAAGGAAGGAAGGAAGGAAGGAAGGAAGGAAGGAAGGAAGGAAGGAAGAAAAGAAATTCTCCTTTCCCCCATATGTCATTTTTCAGGAATAATAGTATCAGAGACACTTGGCATAGAGTAATTGACTGAGAACCTGCAATTTTGTAGCAGTACTTGGCATGGAAACAGTTTTTGTTTCATTGAACAGAAGCCAACAAGCAAGGGAAACCTGATATAAAGAAATGTCTAAGAGCTGATGTTTCTTTTACCTTGGGTATGCCATAAAATGGTTTTGGTGTAGTTAAAAAATATACTATAATATTAATAGACTTACAAGTATAAATATTTGGTGAAGAAATTACCAACTTAAGATAATAGAGGTGTTGGTCTGTGGCTATAAGGCCATGGTAGAGCATTGGTCTAACATGTGCAAGACCCCAGGTTCAGTCACCAGAACAACACACACACGAATTTATAGGTCCCAGCATTTTAGAAAATCTTTAATATATCTTTCATAATTTAAACTAGAATTTATACTTTCCCAGAGTGGATATGGGACATTTGCCAAGACCTTCCAATTTTTAATTTCCCAGTACTTTGATATTTAATTGGATTTCATCTTAGTTTTAAAAGGTGTATTGTGATTTAACATATTCTTCAGGTAAAATAATGAACAGTAACAATTAAAATATCCTAAGCTTGAAATTTTCTTTTAGGTTTTATGAAAACAATGCACTATTTTTTAATAGAAAATAGGTGTGCCACCCTAGATTGCATAAACACTTAAATGGACAGTGTCTATTTATAACCATTGCTGAAAGAAAAAACTACTTTCATGACTTGCAAAAGAAAAATTTGAAAAGCAATAGTAAATCTTTCAACCGTTATTGGTTACTTTGAAAACAGAATAAAATTATTTCTGTAACATTAATTTTGAAAAGTTAATTCCTGTATTCTAATGGGAATGTAATGAGTTTTTCTCACAGTGAACTCTAATGAGTTTATGAATGTGCTGCCATATTTAAGGTAGAAGCTATGCAAATTGGACGGGTGTTTATTTATGCATGCCTTTCATTGGGGAATATATTTAGAGGCCATAAGCTTGCTGGAGAATTTGTTACAGGGAAGAAAATGTATGAAGAAGTTCCCTTGTCCCAGGAGTGGAATTAAGGTAAAATTAACAAGGAATCGAAGTTATCTTTGATCGTGATTTTCATTCCATTTTTATTCACATTGAGAAAGTGTTGCCTGTTTTTTTCTTTCTTTTTTTTTGATGTTCAGCAAAGCAGTACAATGCAATGCACAGAAGCATAATGTTGAATTTTTATAATAATGTTTGTGATGCAGATGAGGCACACTTCAAACGTAGGTTGATTAGCATTTCTTAGTAAGATGACAGTCCCCTTTCTAAAAAAAAAATTGTTCATTAGTTTTATCGGTGGATTACATATCCAGATTTCAAATCTGAAGTGCATAGTTTTTTTTGCTTATAATTATAATGTGAATTTAAATAGTTTGAGATTATGCATTTAAAACAATTCTTCTGTCACTGAATTATGCTCTGAATTAATGAGCTCTTTGCACCTTAGAGCCCTTTGCTTTGAAATTCTGTCTGCTTTAAAGTGAACTCCAACCATTTCAGGCCAGCAGCTTGCAGAGGGTTGCAGGATTAATGAGCTGCAGAGGCTCTGTGGTTCTTACAGAAGCATATATCATTGGATTCTATTCCCTGGGAGCATCCTTCTTGTGCAGCCTTACATGGTAGCTGAGTGTGGAAAGGGGGTGTTTGAGCAAATGATTTGATAATTGCTAGTGAGAGAGTTCTTCCATCCCACAAGATGCACAAGACTGGTGCCTTTACCTTCTCTAGCCGAAGTGAAATTAAAATTGATGGACATTTTAATAAAGCTACTAATGTACTTGAAACATTGCTCCATTATGGCTTGATAAGCAGCCTTTTGTTTTTATTCCATTTAATGAACTTTCCAAGAGTTGAGGAAGATTCTAGAGGCACATTCTCAAATAAACTTAGCTGCACACACTTTTATATTAGTGCATGTTTATTACAGAACATCGTGGTTTATGTCATTTTCATATATACACATAAAATACGTTGGTCATATTCATCTCTCCTATTACCTTCTTGCCCTCCCACTCTTTTTCTTTGTCTGTGGTAATAGTTACATTTATACTTTCATTTCCTGTGCATACTATCAACTGTGGCACCCTATTTATAAAATCTTATCTACCCACTGCATTGTCTTATCAAACTGACTAGCATCTCTCTCTTTCTAGATCTTTCCACAGCATCTTCTGAGCCTGTAGATTGGAAAGAGTAATATAAAAGAAGAAAGATTTCCTCTTGATGTTTAGAATAATATAACTTCTGCTGGAAAGTGTTTATTGAGTAGATAGGTCTCAAAGGCAAAATCAAGTCCTTATCATTGGGGTGACTTTATGTACTTGAGCTTGTTACATTCCACTAGTAATGACTGCCTTGGTCAAGAATGGCAAATTCAGTGGTAATCATGCAGATACCCTTTATTTTATGACATTTAAAATTAATCACATTGTCGTGTCCTTGTTCAAACTCTGTCTTGATAGTTATTATCTCTTACATTTAAAAGAAGGAATAGGAAGTATCAGACAAAAATAAAACAAAGCAAAAACCAACCCTTTTTTAAGAAGCCCCTGACCATTCTCCATTCCTCTAGTAGTAGTATTTCATCATAGCAAATGGGGCTATAAGACATCCAATGATGATGAGTCCTCTGTACAGAAGATTCACTTCTCTCCAAAAGGTCAAAGATCAGTCAGTGTTTGTTATTTCTAGATTGCATTTCAAAGGTTTTCACAATGATGGAATGAAATACCATTAACATGTGGTTTTTTAAAAAAATGAGCCACAGACAGCCATGGTTTACCACAGTGCTTTCCAGTTCACCCAGGACATGGACGTTCAACTATAATTCATTATGCCAAAAGACAAGGAGCATGAAGTTAAGACAGGAAGATGAGCATCTATCTTTTGCCTTCAGTATTTGATGTGAAGTTCTGTGATAGTGTAAAAAACAGACTAATAAAGTATGGAGAATACTAAGGAATGTTCATAAAGTATTGCTTATAGACTATTAATGGAAAATGCAAATGAGCTGATGGGCAGAGGAAACCTCACTCATTCAGTTGCAGGGAACATCAACTGTACAAGTTTCACTGGAAGAAATCCACACAGGTTTCCTTCAGGGGAAGGTACTCCGCACTCAGCTGACCCCAAATCCTGGAGGTTTGATTGTCATTGGCTATCAAGAATGTTTTTATTAGAGTGTTTTCTTTGGCACCCAGATACTATTGTAGGAGTTGACCAGGTCTCTCCATGATGAAAAAGAGATAAAACAGTTCAGGAAATTCCAAACAGATGTGTGAATTTTAGATTATTCTGCTCTTATATAGAAACAAAACTTAAAACTTAAGTCATTGATAAGCTTATGTTACCTTGAAGAGTGTGTCATGTTTAGTCTTAAGCATGGATGAAGTTATCTCATTAGGAAGAATAGAGGACAGTGGATTAATAAATTATGTACTATGAAGAAGGTGTCAGTATGTTTGGGCCACCCAGATGAAAAACATGTTTAAGAAGTTAAAAAGCAACTATGCTCCATCAAAATGCTTCTGTTTTGCAGGAGGGTGAGCAGAGGAAAGGATTTACCAGAGATTGTGTGTGTGTGTGTGTGTGTGTGTGTGTGTGTGTGTGTGTGTGTGTGTCTGTTTCCCACAACAATTGAGTGATTTACTTCGTCAATGAATGCTGACACTTTTTATCTTGGATCATCTTAAACATTCTTATTTTATTCTCTGAGAAGAATAAAATAAAACCCTACTGAAATATGGACACCAAGTAACAGATTAGTCTTTGGCTTGAATTTGTAGACTCCAAGGAAATAGGATTACTGTACTTGCTGACGAACTTTAGTCCCCATCACAAAACAATTAGGATGGACCATAAGGACAGTTTCATGAACAACTTGGAGATTGGCCAAATTCAGTTTAATTTCCCCTTCTGCCAGTTACAGTTACAGGCTCACAAGGGATTAAGAGATACTCATGCATGGTTTCCAAAGAGGGACAAACTATATCTTTGGATCAGCAACATAGGGTTAGTTTGATTTAACACATATTTATACATAATATTCAAATGTAAAATGCAATATCAAGGGAGTTATAGGGGTACAAAGATGACTATGATAAAACTTATTTTCCTCCAGTAGGTCGGCTTGGTGATCTTTTAACACAGAGATTTAGAGAGCTGAATGGTAAAAACCAGCCAAGTTTTCCCAGGTAGACATTAGATTATATGTCGTACCCTACATATGGGGTCTTACTAGCTTTTCATGATAACCCTGAATCGAAATGTTCTAGCTAGTTCTCATATCACAACATATGACAATATCATAAGGCAGCATAATTGAGAAATGAAGCAAGGGCTTGATCTCAAGCCACTCATTGGAAATCAGTCCCTACTCCTCCCTTGGAAATTAGCAAAGACCCAACAACAAAACATTTCACAGAGAAGGTGGCATGAAACTGGCCTTGCAAACAGTTCTTTTCAAAAGAAGAGCAGGCAGAGAGTTGTGAATGGGAGGGGGAACGAACAGGAGAAGAATGAGAAAGAAGAGGAGGAGGAAGAGAAAGAGGAGGAAGAAGAACCGTCTAGAAAGCCATGGAAAGAGCAGTCTGGACATTGTGAGGTTTGCTGGGAGAATATAGTGTACCAGAAACCAAGGTCCAGACTTTTATGCACTGAGGAACTGAAATTCAGGAGGAAAGGTGCATGGAGCATAAAATGTCCCTGAGAACTTCCTGGTCTTAAGGGTCATCAGGAGCTGGGGAAAACCCTAGCGTAGTCATATGTTAGAAAGCTTAGAATAAAACCAGCATCCAACAAGGAATGAAAGGAAAGACATAACAATTTGCAATTTATCTTGAGGCCTGCTGGAAAGTGTGGGTGTAACTTGCAGAGTCCATTTAGTGTTGCTCATATGTACACATTTTTAAGGCTGATCATTTGCTATTGCTGTGTCCTCTTTAAGAAAAAGATAAACTCACACATATTATCAGGTAGGAAAGATTATTTAACTGTAATCTGTTCTCCAAGGTGATAGAACTTTTAGAAATCATTGACAGTTGAAATATTACTTTCCACTTTATCAGTCTTTATTAATCATGACATGTACCCCGTGAGCATCACAGTTAATAATGGGAAAGTTGGTTTAGGCTTCTTAGCCAGGGAACTACAGACTTTAGGCCTCTTGAATTTCCTGTAACTAATCTTTAGATAACTTTAGAGCTGATTATCATTCATTAGTTAGCTATAACTCTCTCATTTTGCTAATTAAAAAATTACCATGTTGAACAAATTACAGGGATCCCATCCCATCCCTCAGAAAGGGATCAGGAGCAAGGTATGTGAGGAGACCTAAAGCTTACGCAGCATTTATTCATGTTAAATTCCCCTCGGATCTGATACCATCAGACTTTCCCACCGACTCTCTCCATCAGCATTGCATTCAGTATAACCTTTCGTTCTACAGTTGATCAGACTTGTAGTCACCCTGCTGAATTACTTTAAAATTAAGCCTTGCCAGTTCTTATCTCTTGATTTGACTGGTACACAATAGCTTGTTCTGTTGCACACAAAAGATTGTTATGTTGTATCTTCCTGTCTATTACCAGCTTTGCTTTATTTACTGATAACTTAAGAAGCAACTAGTGTGTCAAATAAGACCAAGAAAATATTTCCAAAGAGGCCGTCTTTATGGTATATATTTATACTCTCTCCATAGACTCAATTGGTTGCAATCACCAAAAGTCACTAAGATGACACATAGTTGACTCAAAACACACTAAGCAACCAACTTGCATGGTGCATCTTTACATCTTAAAATATTACTTTTAAATCTTAAAGTACAGCCAGTTACCTCGCAATGATTTCAAAATAGATTTGGGTCCCATTGTACCTCATATGGCTTTTGGTTAAATTAATTAAGATCCTTCCCATTACACAAATACATGTTCTTTCATTGTGGGTGCCAGAGCTCCCCAACCCTACTCTTGACCTCTTTCCTCTATGTACACAAATTCAGAAACCTAATCATGTCTTCTTTGATAAAATTTAGTTTGGATTTCTCCTTAATAATGCTGTCTGGTGGCAGCTAAGTGGAATTTAATTTAAGAACATAGACAACGTAATAGAGCTTAATTGTCTGATTTGAGTTAGTAAAATTTGGCAGAAAGTCTAGACATTGTGTGATAAACCTATCTTTGACTCGGATAAAACCTTAGTAAAACAGAGTCCCTCATTCAGAAAAGAAAAGAAAAATCCCATTGTAAAAACTGTCTGTGTATTTAGTTAGGAATCTCAGTACACCGATATGTCACTTTGAACTTGTACCTGCAGTATAAATTTTGGTAATTCTCATTTTTCCTCTCTATCACAACTATAAAATCCAAGTGTCGGTTAGTACGCATTCCATTTGTTAGAAGATAATTTAGATTGGCTAGCTATTTTCCTCAATTTGGCTTTTGGCCAGTGATTGTCAACCTTTATTGTGTATGTGAATGACCCCATTATTGTATGAAAGTATCCATCATGATTCCATGGGTTTAGGGCAAAGCCTAAGATTTTCGACTACTTATGAGCTCCTGAGCAGTGCCTGCTTTAGGTCAAAGGTCCTACGGAAGAGAACAGTTGATTTGTCTAGCACTGTCATCACTATGGTTTTCCTGATAACAATAGTTAAGTAATAATACTACTCAGATGTAGAGTAGATTCTTATATTTTCATTACATTATCTGGATATCTTGGCATATCATGGCATATGATTCATCTTGTCTCAGATTTCAACCTTTGGAAATGTAGTAACTTTAGAAAAGGATCCTGTTCCTGTTCCTGTGTACTGTGAACAAACATGACGCAATTTTGTTTTTCCAGAACATACTCCTCATTCAAGTTCACTGAATGACTCTCTCCTCTAACCCTCATGACATTTGCTTCACTCCTTCAGTGAACCACTGTCTCTATTGTTTTTTTATATCTCTTCTAAGACTCTTACTGCCCTGTATTCACACTGATTTCAATCTTGAGTTCAGATCCAGTCCATGCAGTTCCCTAACTGGGAGTGTTCTCGCTCCTAGCTCTATTCTTCATGAAGTCTTCCTAAAGGCCAACTGATGCTCTCAAAGCTCTGAATGACCTGATAACTCATCTTCTGACAGAGCTGGACAGGTTTTCCACAGTTGTTAGAACTGTATCAGTATATAGTAGATTGGCATCCTAATACTGGAACAGGTTAACTCTCAAAGTAGGTTTCTTCCAAGCCAGCAGTTCTCAGCCTTCCTAATGCTGTGGCCCTTTAATACAGTTCCTCATGATATGGTCACCCACAACCATAAAATTTCATTGCTACTTCAGACCTGTAATTTTGCTACTGTTTTTAATAACATATTAATATCTGTTTTCTCACGGTCTTAGGTGACTGACCTCTGTGATAGGGTCCTTTGACCCCCACAAAAAAGATGTGAAGGTTGAGAACTCCTGCCCAGAGTTATGTATCAAGCAACTTCCCATCATTAAGCTCTGGTGTGATGGCATAACTCTGCATCAGCAAACATGCCTAAGTATAATATTACAAGTTATAAATTGTCTGAATCTCTACAGCCCTGACTCAAGGGCCACAATGTTACCAACTGATTAATATATAAAATGAAAGCTTTGCATTAAAGAGGAGAAAATAGTTATCCAATTTAAAAACTAATCTAAAAGAATTTGGAGGACAACTGTGAGGGAATCCCATGATGTATTATTACTCCCCTTACCAACTACTTTGAGTTATGGCATGTGTAGCATCTGAGACCTATACCCATAGGACATACATCTAGGAAAACCTGTTTAACCCAGGGCAGGGGACAGCAAGGGTCTCTGAATGAGAAAAGGGGGAGATAGCAGATTAATGCCTTCTGTTGTATATTCCTCAACAGCCACAATGAAAGGATTTCTAGGGTAATTCAGAAAGGTTCTACCCTCCTTTTAAGCGTGTGGTAGGAAATGGGGAAATGACTGTTATGTGATTGACTATGTGTGTCCGGGATTCTATCACTGAGCAAAAAACACCACGACCAAACAGCAACTTGGAGAGAAAAAGGTTTACTTCATCTTTATAGCTTGGAGCCTGGCATCCAGGGAGTCAGGGAAAGAACTCAAGGCAGGAAGCAGGAAGCAGGACATGATGCAGAGACCTGGAAGTTGCTGCTTACTGGCTTTCTTTCCATGGGTCACTCAGCCCACTTTCTGATAACACTCAGGATCACAAGACCAGGGGATGTCACTGCACACAGGTGCTCCAACCCAACCCCACATCAATCACTAATTAAAGAAAATACACCACACACTTGCCCACGGGTATTTTCTCAACCAAGTTTCCCTTTTCCCAAATGACTCTGGCTTGTTTCACATTGACATAAAATTAGCCAGAATCTTAGAATGCTACAGTATGTATCCCAACATTCAAATACAACACCACTTGACATCTAAACCATAGAACTGTTGTTTTTAAGCAACTAGGATATTTGGCATCTTTCTATCTTTCTATACTGATATGTCTGTTTATCAGTAGAAACCAACTGAGAACATGAGATTTAATATTTAGCACAGTGTCCTGGAGAGCATGCTAGGGTGAAATCTTGCTTTTCCAGTGAGCAATAGTCAGGCCTTAGATACATGTGGAAGTCTTTCTAAGCCTCTATTTACTAATCTTTAAAAATGATGATAATAGTTACAATTTGAAATGTTGTGAGGACTAAATTAATAAATAGAAAGTTTTCATTTAGAGGGACAGTTAAGATTTAATTATTACTAAAGAAATATTCAAGAAAGGGTCACACAACTAAATAATTACATAAAATTAATAGTCCCATGTAGTATTATTTAAATGACCTAGCAAATAGGAAATATTTTATAAGTGTTAATTATGATAATAACTATGATTATAGCTGTGGATTTAAGGAAAACGAGGGGCTGTATCTTTAGATATGCTTTAATCACTGTAAGTGCTTAAAGGGTGCCTAAGCATGTGCGCTAGATTAATGCTAGTTATTGTTGGGATTATTGTTAATTATGCCAATGGACCTCTGTAGTGTTTATTGCAAAAATACTCAAAAGGAATAAAGACAGTTTTGCTGATTACCTGTTATTTTTGAGAGTAACTGTTAGAGATTATGTTAGGGGTGGTAATTTTCTGAGGTATATTTTCCCTCTGCTCATGGTTTCATTTGTACTGCTTGGGTATTTTTACGGCCAGCATTGTTGTTGTTGTTGTTGTTGTTCTCCTCCTCCTCCTCCTCCTCCTCCTCCTCCTCCTCCTGTTTATCATCCTACTTCAAATATTCTAGGCTTCTGTTTTTCCACTGCACAGATTCAGTGGGTCATTACTTACGCGTTCATGCTCTGCCATTTAAGAAACTGATCCATGGTAGATATTCAATGGTGTGACGTTTTTTAGTTCTCTAGATGACTAAATTGGACAATTCAATTGGATGTGAAATTGATGAAGGTGTCTCTGTGATCAATTTCCCAGTGTCTAGATTTCCTTGCTAGGTCTCATCTACAGTCACTCAGCCAGGCAGAGACAAATCTGGGACCGTGATGTCATATGTTGAAAAGAACACAGAAAGAGTATGTATTAACTGGTGGTCATTTCAAAACTAACGACGGGATATGGGTTATCTCAGTGCTTCTGTTTTCACCTAGCACATTCAAGACCATAGGTTCAATGCCTGGTGAGATGGCACGGGGGGTGCAGGAAAAGAATAGCCAAAGCTGCATCAACCATTTATGAGAATCATTGAAAGAGGGACAATACAAATTGGGTTAAGGAAAATAACAACAATAACAACAAAATACCAATCATTACACTGGTGTATTGGTAAATTGTATCCTAAATTGTATATCAGATTACTCTTTGGTTTCTGAAAACAGCCTGAACTGAGAATAGGTCCCCCGTTGAAGGAATCAGAGAAAGAACTGGAAGAGCTTGAAGGGGCTCGAGACCCCAAAAGTACAACAATGTCAAGCAACCAGAGCTTCCAGGGACTAAGCCACTACCTAAAGACTATACATGGACTGACCCTGGACTCTGACCCCATAGGTAGCAATGAATATCCTAGTAAGAGCACCAGTGGAAGGGGAAGCCCTGGGTCCTGCTAAGACTGAACCCCCAGTGAACTAGACTATGGGGGGAGGGCAGCAATGGGGGGAGGGTTGGGAGGGGAACACCCATAAGGAAGGGGAGGGGGGAGGGGGATGTTTGCCCGGAAACCGGGAAAGGGAATAAGGGAATAACACTTGAAATGTACATAAGAAATACTCAAGTTAATAAAAAAAAAAAAAGAAATGAAAAAAAAAGAAAATACAATTATTTAATTATTGACAGAGAAAGGATATGTCATAAATGCCTTCATTTTTGAAGGGGGTAGAAAAAAATCTATGCAAAAAAATTATACAAAAATTTTTGACTTCCAACCACTACTTCCTTTTTCTTCTCTTTTTTTCCTTTTGGACAAGCAGCTTTGGACATGTGCTCAGCCTATGCTTAGTTCCCATCCATTCTGCACGGAGTCCAGATGAAGGACTCTCAATTAGTAAGAAAGCTCCATTTATGGTGTGCGTTGAGGGCGAGAACTTTATTCAAAGATGGGGTCCGAGGGAAGGCTGTACCTCTCGCCTTGATGGAATGTGCTGTCTGTGATCTGAAACTCCACAGGTCACTGTTTGCCTAAGGCAGCCTGTGCGATGCCCTCCAGTTTGCACAGGCCTCTTTGATGTTTGTCAACAGGCCCTTTCAAAGCAGCAAGACAAAATGAGGAGATGAGTAATAACCTTACATGAAAGGTCACAACAAAGCCCAGGTGAGGGGCCTGCTGGGCTGCTGCCTTCCACACGTGTGACTGTACATCCTAAGAAAACACCGCAGATACGGCCAGCAGATGAAACACCTGCTCCAGCGGCAGTATGTAGCATTCATTCCACTGGCGAGACAAATTCAATACAGTCACTTAAAAATCATTTTCCAAGAATGTGCTTTTGCGACCCTAGGGACTAAGTTAGACTATCTCCACTACTAACTACATCTCCTTTCTAGTAGATAGCTGTGTTATTATAATCATCATTATTAGCAATTTGACTTATTTCTAGATTATCAATTTTCTCGTTCTCTCTTTCTATTCTATTCTATTAGGAACAGAAGAACTAGTAAAAGACCACGGTAGGAAACAGTATGGACCCTGAGGTGACTTGAATAAAGAGACTTTAATTAAATGAATGGACAGAGTTTAGGGCATACTTGAGGACCTGAGGCAAATAAGTTGCTAACAATGGTAGATGTTGTTACTGTGCTCTTAGGTCAAAGGAGTTTCAGGAAGAGACTTTGCTTGAACCAGTGAGAGGCAGAGTCATGGAAAGGCTGAGCACCACAGAGCTTCTTCTCAGTTTTGTCTATTCATTGGAATCATCAAAGAGCAGTCTACACACTTTAATGCCTGGCCTCTTGCCCTAAAGGGTTTAATTGCTCGTTTTTGTGATTCTCATGACTTCTCCATCTGCTCAAGTAAGTGTGATATAGAATGTGATAAAACATGGTCATAGTGATGAAACACCCAAGAGTTTCAAGTGCTCTCTCTCCCTCCCTCCTCCTCCCTCCCTCTGTCCCTTTGTCTCTCTCTCTCTCTCTCTCTCTCTCTCTCTCTCTCTCTCTCTCTCTCTCTCTCTCTTTCTCTCTCTCCTCTTCTGATTAGAATCCAGATGTGGAAGGACTAGGGGTAGTATGTGGTCAGCCTCTCCGGACCCATGTCCTAGAGAAAATGGGAGTAACCCCAGCTTGGTATAGGCAATGAAAGCCTACCAATACCATTGCATCTCTACGTGGAAGTGAATTTCCTCATAAAGGCAGCTCAATCAAGGTACTTCAGTTCAGCGAGGCATCTTTCATGAAGAATGACATCCTAAAATACTAACAACACTTGGCGCTGCCTTAAAAGTCCCTAGGTTTAAGTGGCTCTTCTGCTGTTGAACCTGCAGGGTCCTAAGATCTGTTGCAAAATCTATATTTAGACTGCCTCAACCTGAAGTGCTACTGGGCGCCACGCATGCCTAAGATGGGACATAAGTACATTTATTTTTACTGGGAATTGAAACCAGAAGCCTAAGTCCTATGTTCCCCAATACTTTCATTTATTTGATGTATGACCCAACCATAATAGCCACAGATTCTAGAAGAAAGAAATGACTACCAGAGTTGCCACACCCACATTAATGAAGGAATTTGGGTATGGAGTTGAACATTTACACACGGGAGCCAACTTTGATATACTGATGCTGCTGTGTAGGCCAGTCATGTCCTTTCTGTTCATACTGGAGACAAACACTGAGAGGACATTTACAATTACCTTGAATGAAAAAAGAACGCCACTGTTCTGGATGTGGACAAAATGTTTACTAGTCAGTTGGTTAACTTTCAAACACAGTTAGTAAAGTGGATGTAAATTGCTCTTAGATTCTTTTCCAGTGCCTTCTACTTCTAGCTACTTCTCAGCTAACTCTTGGCATCTGTAGGAAGAAATCTGGAATCCCTGAAGGCCAGAGGTATCTCATCAGTAGCAATTGCAATTAGAGTAGGGCTACTCCAGCGACTTATCACATGAAGAATACTCACATCTCTGGGCAGCTTTTGTATTTTGGACTTGCATATAGCTATTTACTTTTGATGTAGTCCCAGATCTTTCTAAAAAATGCCAGTTATAAGGCCTGTGTATAACTTAATGTGTCCAGGAAGGTGTGAGTAGCCCACAAAAGTTTGGTCCTTACCGGAGTAACTATCATTATTTTCTATCAGATAATCATAGATAAGTAAGTTAGCATTTAGATATGTGCTGCAATTATGTTTGACCAATAGTAACGAGGCAAAGGTATACAGGGCAGGAGATGAAATGCAAGGTGTGAGAATAGACACCTCTTGAAACCTACAAATTTCCAGGCTGGGAAGAAGAAAAAACATAATAAAAACAGGTCTAGCTTACTGCGTACAATGATAGCTTGTATGGACTATTCATGCTTGTAAGATGCCTTTCACTGCTACACACATTTTCCATTCATTTCCTGCTACACTGACCCGGTTAAAGAACTATGGCCACCACCCAAAGAATGGATGAAGAGCAAAGGTCCTAAGAGCATAAGAAACTGGTCTAAGATCCTGTTCCTCAAAAGTGGCAAAGCCAGGATGCAGTCCCGAGGCCTCCAGCTCCGTTGTGGGCCTCACACATCCATTGTGAACTCAGTGAGATCACTGGTTTAAAGAGAAGTCCCGCATTCATCTCTGGAATCTGCGGTTTGAAACGGTTCCTAGGTCAAACTTGAAGGAAGCAGAACTTGAGCCACAAGACAATGATGCTATGATTTCCCTCTGGTGTCGAGAATTTCTTTTATTTCCATGAACTCTCACTTCCCAGAATATGGATGAGAGACCTCTCTTTCCAAATGATCTTCAAAAACACAATGTTCTCCTCATTAAATTCATCATTGAAGTATAACATGCCCGTTCTTTGCTCTTTATAACGGCATGATTCTTGGCCTAGAAAATACTGTGGAAAATCCTGCATGTTCGCAGGCACTGTCTGTCCAGAGGATGTTTTTCTAAACAGTAACCACATGAGTGTTTTTTGGTGAACCTTTTAAGCATATCCATCTTGTATTTTTGCCATTGCAAGTTGTACACTAATTTCCTTCTATATATTTTTAATTCTATTTATCTACCTATCTGTGAGAAGTTAATATGCACATACCCAAGTGCATATATGGATGTCAGAGTAATGACTTCTGTCATGTAGATTCTAGTGACTGAAGTGAGATTTTAAGGCTTGAAGGTAAGTGTCTATATCCACTGAAGTATCTTACCAGCCTATAATAATCTACCTATCTGTCTGTCTGCCTGCCTGTCTGTCTGTCTATGTCTATTTTCTATTTCCTTATTTCTTTTTATGCTATAAGCCTTTTAACATTTTGATTATATTTTTATAATTTTGAGTATGTAGGGCAATTCTGCTTCCTATTATTAACCTGTGAGTTGGCATTTTCTGCAAAATAGATGTTAGAAAATTATACATAATACTGTGCTGAGTTCTTTTTCCTATGGCAAGATGGGGGGTGTTACACACAGAGGCCTTATCTTTAGGACATTGTATTTAGGACATTGCGTATGCCAGTTTCTCCAGACTATGGCAGTTCCTCGATGTGTCTGCAGAAATACTGTTCATTGTGCAAAGGATGCTCTTCTGTTGATGCAGCTACTATCCCGATATTTATTTTCTTTTTTAAGTTTCTAGGCCTAGATTATCAACATCTACTTAACTCTTATCATTTCTCTATGGGAACATTAACTGTCAACAAGAGTCTGCTACACAGTAGTTAACTGATGTGTTCACCCTTGAATTTTGGGGTGAATCCAGAGTCGCATAATGTAAGACTTTGCAGCCTTGACATTTTCATAGAGATATCACCGCAGATGGCCGTTACACACTGTGGTGGTCCCGAGTCTGTTTATAGTCTTGCTTGCCCTTTCATTCCATGCTCTTACAGGAAAGCACACATCAGCAGGCTGCACCCTTCAGCCTTCTGTATCTCACTGATGGGGTGATATGGGTCAAGGAAGGACACAGCCATAGACAGGAGGAAGGAAAAACAGAGAGAGTTCCTATCTCCTCCCCTCTGCTTCAGAAACTGGCTGTGTCCAGTGTGTTATTTCCTGCTTGTGAAGCCCCCTAAATTTACAGCTTCCCGAACATAGCTGGAGTCCCTGGGTCTTGTGATATGATGCTTTGTGTCTTTTTGCTGTTTCCTGCCCCTGATATAACCCTGATTACCTCACTGTTATTTATTTGGCCCGTTTGCCTGTCCTATGCTTGTAAAAACGATTCCCTGTATTAAATTCCCTTCAGCAAAGTTACTCATTGGCTTGCATGTTACTAATTGGACTCTGACTGATAAAGTTTTTATTTACATGCCAGATCATTCCTGGTGTTACTCAATTGTAGTATCCGTTACAGCCAACTCTATAACATACTGGTTTCTCTGAATTTATTGTTTTTCAAAAAAGCCTTGTTTTGAATCTTGTTTTTTATTAATCATTTTATTCATTTACATTTCAAATGATGTACCCCCTTCCCAGTTAGCACAATGCTCCCCATCCCATCCCTTATACTCCCCTCCCCTTTGTCTCTATGACGATGCTCTTCTGCCCATTCACCCCCACTCCTACCTCACCCCTCCAGCATCCCCCTATGCTAGGGCATCAAACCTCTCTCCCCTCTCATTGTTGTCAGATAAGTTCATTCTCTGCTACATAGGTATCTGGAGTCCTGACTCCCTCCATGTAGATTCTTTGGATGATGGTTTAGTCCCTGGGAACTCTGGTGGTCCAGTTAGTTGATATTGTTCTTAGGGGGTTGCAACCCCCTTCAGCTCCTTCAGTCCTTTTCCTAACTTTTCCATTGGGGTCCCCAGGGCTCAACCTGATGGTTGATTGTGAGTATCTGCATCTGTATGGGTCAGGTGCTGGTAGAACCTCTCAGAGAACAGGCATATCAGGCTCCTGTCAACAAGTACTTCTTGTCATCAACAATAGTGTAGGAGTTTGGTGTCTGCAGATGGGATAGATTCCAGGGTATGCCTGTCTCTGGATGGCCTTTCCTTCAGTCTCTGTTCCATTTTTTGTTTCTGTCTTCCCATTGGACAGGAACATTTCTGGGTTAAAATTTTGAGATATGTGGGTGGCCCCATACCTCAACTGAAGGTTGTCCTTATCTACTAGAGGTGGTCTCTACAGGTTGTATCCCCTTTTTGGATATTTTGGCTAAAGTCATCACCATTGGGTCCTGGGAGCCTCTTGCTTCCCTGGAGTCTGAGACTTTCTAATGGCTACTCCTAGTCCTACCCACCCACCCTGCCCCCCAACCCGCTACATGTTTCTATTCAATTTCCTAACCCCCAAAGGTTAAGAAGAAGGAAGGCCAAAGTGTAGATGCTTCAATCCTACATAGAACAGGGAACAAAATAATCACAGGAGGTAGAAGTATGAAGGGAGCTAGAAGGGAGAGAGGAGAGGGAGAGGAAAAGGGAGGTGGGTAGGAACAGATATTAGAAGGGACAGAAGTACAGAGGGTCAGGAAATTGAATCTTTGTTTTTTTAATCTTAACATTTGTAATGTAAAATAGATTTTTTCATACAATATATTTTGATTATAGTTCCCTCTCCAACAAGTCCTCCCTAATGCGCCCCACCTTCCCACTCACCCAAATCCAAATCCATATCCTTTCATGCTCTCTCTCATTAGAAAATAAACAGGTAGAAAGTTAAATAATAAAATATAATAATAATAATAGTAATAATAATAAAATAAAACAATAATAAATGAACCTGAATAGGACAAAACCAACCAAGGAACAGAAAAATAAAGAGCCAATGAAAAGCACAGGAAACATGTTGAATCTTGTGTTTTAGCTTTTACCATTTTAAAACAATTACTACTGCTAATGATAATACATATTTTTTTAATTTGGATTTATATCCATGTGTTCTATGTTCTCATTTCTACTCAACCAATTAATTTATATATCTATTTTTTATTATTTTACAATTATGTGTATGAGGTAACCAGAGTTGTGGTTGTATGAACTTCTCTGAATGGAGGTACTTGTGGAAGCTGGAAGCAGAGTTATACTTCGCTGTGAGAGTCAGGATTAGGTGCCGGGAACTGAACTCAGGAACTCCAAAAGCTGTATATACTCTTAACCCCTGAGCCCTTGCTCCATCTTCAAAAATGCTTCCCTTTTGAACTCCCATAGGTCAAAGTTTCTTTGTAAGACCTGTTTAATTACATAAGACCTGGTGATGATAAAGCAAGCCCCGATCCAGCCATGATTTCTCTATTGTTTTAAGTCCAAATAGAGAGCTGTTCATTATGATCAAGGTATTCATGCCACTTCTACACCCAGAGGCTTATAGTACATCCTGGTTGTTGTTATGGTTCTCAAGCATCACAGCTGGGTAGGACTATTGTTTGCCTTTTCTTTTTCTTTCTAAGTTTGCTTGCATGGTGGCATCTCTTACCATGAATGATAGTCATAAAGAGGAAGGCATTCAGATCAGATCCAGTTTGAGTCCCTTGGGTCCTGTGTCTGAGGTGCACCATGTCTTCAGCAACAGGGACTTAAATTCAGTTTCTGGATGGCAATGAAAAAGCATAAAGTTTTGGTGTCTGTCAGTGTTAAACAGCAACTCAAAAGATAGCTTCTCGTGCCTGATGTTTAGATTTTTTTTAATTTTATTTTTCTTGAATATCCTATGCATTTATATTGCAAATGTTATCCCCTTCCCACTTCTCCTGTAATCCCTTCCCCCTCCCCCTGCTTCTATTAAGATGTGCCCACTCCTACCCACCCACTCCCACCTCAATGCCTTAGCATTCCCCTACATTTGGGGGAAAACGAGCCTTCACAAGACCAAGGGATTTTCCTCCCATTGATGCTGGACAATGCCATCCTCTAGTCCATATGTGGCTAGAGTCATGGGTCCCTCCATGTATACCCATTGGTTGGTGGTTTAGTCCCCGGGAGCTCTAGTGAGGTCTGGTTGGTTGATATTGTTGTTCTTCCTATGGGGTTGCAAACCCCTTCAGCTCCTTTAGTCTTTTCTCTAACTCCTCCATTGGGGTCCCCTTGTTCAATCCAATGGTAGCTGCAAGCATCCTCATCTGAATCAGTAGGGCTCTGGCAGACACCCATATCTGGCTCCTGTCAACAAGTACTTCTTGGCATCGGCAATAGTGACTGTGTTTGGTGTCTGCATATGGGATAGATCCACAGGTGGGGCAGTCTCTGGATGACCTTTTCTTCAGTCCCTGCTCCACTCTTTTGTCCCTGTTTTTCCTTCCGTGAGTATTTTTTCTTGGGTATTCCAAGCTTTGGGGCTAATATCCACTTATCAATGAGTGCATACCATATGTCTTCTTTTGTGACTGGGTTACCTCACTCAGGATGGTATTTTCTAGTTCCATCCATTTGCCTAAGAATTTCATGTGGTCATTGTTTTTAATAGCTGAGTAGTACTCCGCTGTGTAAAAATGTACCACATTTTCTATATCCAGAAAATAATATTTAGATTTTTGATAGTTTTCTCGGAGGAAACATTGTCAGTCTAGACAGTAGAATTCCATTTAAACTATATATACGCATGCAGCCTTACCTATACTATCAGTATTTTTAGGTAGATAATATAACCCTTGTGACCTTTCAGACTTCTTTTCTGTTATTTTACTCTCTTCTCGTTTTTCTATATTTCTCCCTTTCCTTTTTTCCATCTTCAGCTCAAGTCAACTTGCTATTCCACTTCTTTTGCTCTTCTTCCTCTGCTGCCCACATAGCCCCTTTTCACTCTTCTCGTTTCTGCAGTTACTCCAGGTTATATACTCACTTGAAGATTTGGAGCCAGGACCTTCAGATGAAAGAGAGTCTATAAAAAAAAACATTGTCTTTTAATGTTCCTTTTCTAATAATCTAGAAAGCAACTATAAAATGTTTTGTAAGCTTTAAGTCCAGCCTTTTAAAAGGCATGTGTAGGGGTCAGGTTCCCAAATAGCCCATATCTCAGTTTTGGATGCAGGTCATTGAATGTTTGTGGAAGATTCTGGGTAAATCATAAACAGAAAATAAATACATATTGAATGAATGAATGAATGAATGAATGAATTTAAAAACCATGCTCAGATAAGCATATTCTGCTATTTCAGAGAGAATTAGAGTTCTGCAGGAAAAAGCTTACAGCTAGCTTTCTATAAGAATCTTGGTTTGAAATACAGGGACGAGCTGCAGACTATAGGAGCCAGCGGAGCAAATCTCAGATGTTGACAGTAAAGATTAATGAAGCACCTTCCTTTAATTGATAGCGTGCAGTGTGCGTTCCCTTTAGCCTTTGTCTGTCAATTGGCAGAGTATCCAGCAGTCAGACACACTCCATTGCTTGCTGAAATAAAAAATAAATAAATAAAAAACCAGGTAATTTAATCTTCTCAGTGTTGTAGATGATGGTTTTTTTAAATTGCAGTTGAAATAACAGAACAATTTGTGGGTGAATAGGTCTTTGTGATTCATAATTTAGTAGTTGGCATGTCCAAATTTATTAAGTGGACCTGAACATAAAAATCATCCAAGAGAACAATTAATGTGTAACTCTTTAAGGTACAGGGCAGTCCATTCTCTCGCCATGTATTTGCTCATTTTTATAAAGATTGTAGGTAAGGGGTGAATGCTTCAGGTTTTGTGTTGGGCAGTTGTTGGAAGACTCATGCTAGTTTCTTCAAGTGGATAGGTAAGTGTACCTAATATTAATCTAGACAGCAATTTTGCACATAGAATCCATGTTAGATAAATATAAATTTGCTTTAGGTTGAGATGTTAATACAACATCATAAGGAAGAGTTGTTTTTAAAGAATACAATTATCATCTCTTAATATTATCTTTGCACGGGAATAATTTTCCCATTCTGGTAGCTCAGAGGTATAGAATGCATAAGCTGACAGTGCTGTGTAATTGAGAAAGAGCTCACTTTTGTGTATATCCTTCAAGGACCATATTAAAATGGTCCTCCTCGGCAGGTCTGTATAGGAAGCCTCCCTACTCATAAATAAAAAGTGAGTTCCTGGAGAAATTTCATGAATCATGGAACAATTTAAATAGCTGCTTTATAAGTCCAGGCCATCTTAGAGACATTCAAACTGTGGCAGTATTTCCTATAAGTGTGATTACCTGTAGAAGAAATGAGAGATAAATAAGAGGAAGCAATCTCCATAGTCAATGCAGCTAGACAAAAGTCAGGTGGAAGGTCACTATGTGGAATTATATGTTGAGTAGAAATCTATGCAGAAACAGAAATCTCCCCAATAGTGTGCCTTCAGATCCCCTTTGATGGGATCAGGTTCCTTTCTTAGGCTTAAAACTCAGATACAATGTGAAAGTCTGCTCAGATATGCACGGAAGAGCAGACTGAGCCGACCCTTACATTTCAAAGGATATGTGCAAGCACTGTTTAATTTCCTAAGCCAGAAGCACAGGGATCATTTTATGAGGCAGATGCCGCCAGCAAAGATTCACCATCCACCATGAGTTCTATTCCTATGTATCATGCACACACAAGTTGTCTCCTCCACACAAATATAGTTTCACATACTCATCCCCACTACATATGAATCAGTTATCCACATGTGCCTTGATCCATGAGCTTTCTCCAGGAACTCAGTATTTGTTCATGAGTAGACTTGAACCCTCAAACTCTTGAATCTGAGCCCAACTTTTCTTTTTTGGAACAAAGTTATACGACTTTTCTCCAAATGCAAAGTTCTTTTACACATTCTAATATTCATCACAAAATTTGTAATTGTTCTTTGGCTGTTTTTCGATGTGTCGGCAATCATATCCTTATAGTTCTATTATAACTCTCTACTTGGCAGAGTAAACCCTGTGTTTATAGGTCACATCAAGGTGGTTTTCAGGTAGTCAGGGTTAGCATTCCTATCTTGAACTAAAGGAGCAAGAGCTGTCCCAGTCTCTCGTTCCTTGAATTCTACCCTGTTGTCCTTGGCCAGGTACTCTTTTCAAATAAAACAAGCTGTTGAATTTTTATGGCCATCAGAATTACCTAAGACAAGAAAGACTTATTTTAGCTCATAATTTCAAGTGTTTCCAGTTCTTTATGGCAAGGATGGTAGAGTTCATCATTATGAACTTACCTGTCACTCTTCACATCAACTGGGATGAAGAAGAGAACAGCACAGTAAAGTTTAGGAACCTGTTCTAGAAAGGTACTTCTGCCAGTCAATTCCTGCTCCTAAAGATCCATAAACACTTAAAATAGTACCCCAAACTACAGACCACGTGTAAGAACATGAACTTGTGAGGGGACATTTTATTTTCTAACCATGATGAAACCGACGCAAATAAGAAAATGTGACTTCTTTGTTAAAAAATGATCAAGAAACCTATGAAAACCTTACAGAGAATGAACCAACGATGGACCTTTCTACACAGTGTTCTGCACAATGGCACAGGTTACATAGCCAAGTCGCCACAGGTATATGGATGGTTGTTGTTGCTTATGGGAGGTCAAACCCAGGGCTTTGTTCTGTCTTAGGCAAGTGATTTGTCCCTGAGCTACAGTCCCAGACTTAAAGAAAGATTTTACTCATAAGTATTTTCCAAGCCTGGTATCTGGCTAATCTGTGATTGGGTGGCCACACACATGCTGGGGCTTTGGAAACAATTTGAATGGTGATAATCAGTGATCAACCATTTGGATAAGAATAATCCCTTGCACCCTTCAGAAGAATTTCATCAGAGAAACACAAATCTCTGGGCATTTTAAACTAGAATCAGTGCTTCAAACTAGATGCTATGAGAGCCACTGCATGTACTGAAGAGTCAGAGTTCAAGAAAAGTTACCATTAGTGTCCAGATGCCCTGGAGGAGGTGGGAGATCCCATCTCCAAAATATGACTATAGATGTTTGAGCTTCCTGCGGTCCAGTGGGATGACATTCACCAGCTTCCCATCTGTCACTGCAGAGGAACAGCCTACAAACCAGTCACTTTTCCTCCTCTTGCATCTGACGTACACTTTCTTCCTGCTGCCGTTTTATAAGGTAGATGCATCCATGAGAATGAAATCGCCATGGCTGCTACAGGAAAAGCAAATCCTCTTCCAAACAAGGCAGCACACTTGAAGGAACTGACTTTTCACTGCTGCTAATGTAGTAGCTGACACATAAACATATAAAATGTGGACAACGGCTATTATTAAAGTAAGTGCTACAGAGTATAATAGACACTAAAATCCCAATAGCTTCTAAGAATGGAATTCTATTTCCTGTCCAGATAAAATGTAAATGGAATTTGAAGGGAGGATGGTAACTGCATCACTATTCAGAAAACAAAGCCCATGAAGGATGTGCCCTGCTTCCACTCCAGGCTTCTGCAATCGTTATGAACACTGCTAGCTAGCTGGCAGGAAGTGGAAGAGGATGAAGGAGGGTCGGCTTGCATGGCCCAGCCAGAAAGTGACACCACTTTTCCATTCTCCTTTGGTGCTAAGTCATGTTTCCACTGCAGAGGAGGCTGGGGAAATTAGCTGTGTCTCGGTTAGACAACGGATGGCCAAAGCCAAACACCTTCCTGACCTCCAGCTCTTGGTCATCACATCTATCCTCCCCTTGCTTTTCTACCCTTTCTGCCCAACATGTACCACTTTGACCAAACGGTGCCTCCAAGCCACTTGCTACATGCTTCAACCATATGCTGCCCTCTCTCTGGTTGTCATTTAACATTATATTGTGTATCCTAGGGCTTTTCATGTTCTAATTCCTTGTAAAAATGAAAGTGAGACTATCAGGAACTTTGGTTTTTTTATATATACTCCCAAAATATAAAACAGCATCTCTTAACAAATATTAAGAAATGCAGTGAGTGCGCAAATAGTTTTTCTCTCAACATCTACTAACAGATCTCTTTTAATAATGTTTAAATATACAGGGGGATGGGTTGATTATTAACTGAATTTAACATTTGTCATCTGTGCACCTGTATCCTAATAAGTGTGATCTTTGGGTTACAGAAAGGAAAAATGCTCTTGACAGACAGTATTCTGTGAACATGTCCTTGGGATGTTTAGACTGGTTTTCTCATGGTGACATTAACCAGTTTTGAAATTCAGACCTAATGTGTACACATATAGATTTGACATCAGAGATGAATTTACTTTTTTCTTCCCAATTAAATCATGGAAGGGAGAAACACTAACCCAGAGTAGAGTGGAGAGGCTAGAGGAGTGAAATAGTGTAACAATGTAGCCAGTCAGGGTAGAGAAAGGAGGAGCAATAAGACTGCCTCTGAGGAGTAACACAGCACTGACAGAGAAGGCGAGGAGGTGACATTTGCCTTTCATCACAAACTGTCAACTTAACTGTGTAATTTACAGAACATGGTTGATCCAGGAGAGAATTGGTCATTAAGCCTTCTGTTTGTATTTTTTTCCTCAACTTAGTGATTTAAAAGAGCACAAAAGTCCTGTCTTCATCTTGCAATCTCATGCTGAAAATCAAACTGAAAGTGACTTTAAATACACTTGGGTTTGCAAACAGACAGCAGTCTTCAAATTCCTTTCTAAGCTGTATCAAAGCGTTTGAAATCTTCTTGCATGTTTTCTAAATTAATTTTGTTTGAATCTCAATAAAAACTAAACTCATGAAAAGCTTGCCACTGGCTCTCTGGGGCCTGAGGAGAGTAGAACACTGTACTTCTGATGATGAGCGCCAACGGTGGGCATGTGTCCAACAGGTATTCTATGAGCCATATCATGTCTCCCTCTGGCAGATGCAGGATCAGCTTCAGAGTTGGGACAGATATGAGGGTCATCAGCATATAAAATGATGCATATATCTTATTTCAACCTCAGGTTGTAGAGAAAAGGAACAGAAAATAGACTGGTGGCTTCATTGTCAACACAGCAATGGATGAGTTGGTGTGCCAGAAAATTCTTCTGCTATTTCATTTCTTGTGTCACAATTTAAAAAGTGGTGTTTGTGTCCCTTCTCTTCACATCTTATCTCCACAGAGGCATAAAGCAAGGATGAGAGTGATCACTGAACACTGATTTGAATATAAAATCCATGGCCATTTGAAAGGGAAACCTTTGGGAGCCTGTGTAATGAATCCCGGGGGAACTTGAGAGAGATGAACTGTGCCTAATTGCATCTGACATGACTAAAGCACACAGGACTCTCTGAAGAGCAGAAGGGCCAGTTCCCCAGATCCTCTGCTCAGCACTCTTCAAAGTTCAGAAGAGTTTGTGCATTTGGCTAATCTACAGCTGTGCAGTTTAACCTTCCCCAGCCTCCTCGTAATGGCTAGGCATGAGATATCAACATTGTAATGTTATGTTATATTATTAAATATTTGAAAGATGAACTGAAGAGAATGTATGGGACTGTCTAACTCAGTGCTTGGAGTGACATGTATTTCCTCCATCCAAGTTGGCTACAGAAAACTGAGATTGATCCTACTACAACAAGGATGACTTTGCCAGACCAGAGTGGCCTCCTGTTGCTGGAAGCAATTGCTGTCTGATGTAGGCAGCTGCAAACACAGCATGCCTTTCCCTGGCTGGGTGGTCCTGGTGGGTCAGAAATCTCTGTGATTCCTTGGGCCCTTTCTCACAAGCCTCTATTATGTCTACCTGTGGATTCTTGTGAGAAACCCCAGGTATGATGAACTTTGTTATTAATGATTCCTGGCTATGAATGAGAAGATTTGAAGGAAAGAAAGTACTCATTCCTGGTAGAGCTGTGTCAGGGGCATCATCTCTCATGGCTGTCACTACTACCCAATGAGATTGTGGATTCATGGGCTTTGGGATTGGGCACCTACCATAGAGTACCTGACAGAGAGTATCTGCCACACTTTCTTGACTGGGCAAAGCCTTGTAATATCAACTATGGTCAGAGGCAAGACATACCTTCTCAGTATGGCATAATCTTTTCATTGTAGATTTTCTTCTTCTCACGGAGTTTACCATACTGGACATTGACTAGTCCTAAGATCTCACATTATGGAGCTCAGGTGGAATAGGCCTGGGATTTGGAGTCTAAGAGACAAACATAAAGGCTGGTCAGTCAGACTGTGCACATACTTAAGTGCTCTATGTTTCTGTCCTCTCATGTCCAAAATGATTCTTGATACCCTCATACCTCAGGATTATTGGTAAGAACTGACTAAAATAATCAGTGAGTTCTGAAGCCTGGCACCCCTCTGTGACCTTTTAAGGAAGAGTCAAAAAGTTCTCCCTCAGTATTCACTTTGCCAATGATTGGTGAGAATACAGGTCACATTGAACTTGGTTTCTGTGTGAATGGGGTTTGAATCACTTTGAGCTTGCCTGGACTCTGACATGTCTTGGCCCCTTGAGCTTGAAGATGATGGGACATTTTTCAGGAGTACTAGAATTCCCTGAAGCAACCTTGCCTTAGCCAAACTCCTATAAAGGGCCAAAAGAAACCTCAGAATCTCTGATCCAACTGAAATATGAACTGCTTAGCTTAGCCTCCTTGCTAACCTATTTCCTATGTTCTGAGGAATATGTTTATAATGGTTTAATGCTTATTATGGGTCATGCTTATATGTCTCAACTCATTTAATCCCCTTAACAATCCTAAAACGCATTCACTCTGTCTGTTTATAGAAGAGGCCTAAAGGCTTTAACTAGCTTGTTCAAAGCCCCATGAGACCCATCACTAAGTGTCCAGTGAGGATTCAAGCTCAGGCCATCTTACTCCTGAATTTATGAATTATGAAGTACACAATACTGACAAGTGGTGTCTTCCCTTATTGTGGTTGACTTTGTGGAGTTCAGCTCAGCCATGAACTCATGGCAAGTACTCTGTGGCAGGTGCATATATGCAGGAATGAGGCTTTAGTAACCAGCCCACTCTCTCTGCTCTCATCAGACGTCTTTCAAATTGTATCATCGGAGTGTTTAGAACTTTTCCCTCTTCATTTTGCTAGGTATGTTTTACTGTTGTGTGTGTCAAATAAGAACCATAATATAAAAGAGAGGGTCCTGTTTTGTACCATTGTACAACTACCATAAAGACAGTTAAATGATCACTTATATCACACAAAAAGCCTAGAAAGATCTTTCTAAGGAGATGGCAGGTAGGTTTAGATAGGATTTACTCTCTTTGCAGTTCAACCCTTTCCTTTGTTGTTTCATCACCCCCCGCAGTCTTTCAGTGAAATATTTTAATGATCAAAAGACAGCAGAGCAAATCATGTAAGGCTAAAACAGATACATGAAATCACCCCGAAGAGTTGAGAGTCTGGAAGCCCTGTCCTGCTGTAAGAGACCATGCTGCTAAATGATAAGTTGGACTGAACCCTTCACATTTTTTTTTATAAAAAGAAGACTTGAGGTCCCTCTTCAGTGGTAAACCTAGTCTTCCAGCTATATTAAAATAGAGCTTAAATGTTTAGACCTTACATTATACACAGGGAAAGACATCAGCCATTGTGTTTTAGGAGACATAAATATCCCCTCCCGAGATAGGATGGAAGTGGTAACAAAGTCCACATTTCTGTGTTGAGGTGTTTGAAATTCTTCTGCTTTCCTAGACCTGAGGGAGGCCACACCAAATTCTGACTCATGCATAATGCTCTCGCCTGCCTTTGAACTGCTTACCTGTTCATTTACCTAACAGGTTTTAAACACTACAAAAGAGTAAGGCTTTATTATAAGTTTTATATAAAACTATGCCACAAACCATTTCCTAAAATGATTGTAATTATATCTACAAAATGCTACTAATTAACAGCATGCATGGGTAAGCCTATGCTAGCTTCCTGAAAAAAAACCAAGAGACCTATCTAACCTTTCCTAAGCCCTAGGCATGCATGTAATTTGAACCTTGTTTCTACAATGACAATGTACTTTCTTCCTTTTCAATGAAGAGAGTGATTAGGATGATAATAGGAATAAAACTCAGGCTTAGAGAGACTTTGACTAAGGTTTGCCAAGGTGGTTTCTGGCTTCTCCAATAAGCTCATCAGACTGATGTCAGCTTTAGAAGTCACTGAGTTTTTCATGCTTCATCCCCCTGGGCTTCCTTTTTCTCTAATAAAACTACTTACCCACATTCCAGTCTTGAATGCCAGCACTTAAAATGAACTGTCTTGTATCTAAGAAACTTTAAAAAAAATGGAAACTCAAATAATAGCAAAGAGTTGTTCACTCTCTTTTCCCACTTGGCTGCCCCTGTCACACACATGTACTACTGGTCCCTGACATGGGGCTCTGATATTGATCTGGAGGTTTATCGATCTCCCACTTAATATAAGGATACTGTCTACCAATAACTTGGACAGCTCCAGAGGCTCTCACTTTATTTTCTTTTGTTCACTTACAAAATGAAGAGAAAGTCTTTACTAGGGCAAGTATTAAAGCAGTCCTGTGTGCCCTACCCCAATCTGAGCCCTGGAATCTGATGAAATACATTTTAAGCTAGCTTCTGCTTTTGTTATATTAATTTGGGATTGGATTTCCTCCAGTGGTTCAAATGAATTGAGAGCATGAACTTAAAAGTATTTAGTACCTTGTCTCCCCTCTCTTCTTAATTTGAATCACAGTTAACTCTTTGCAAGATGTTTCCAAAGTAGGAAGCGCACTTTGTCCCAGGGATAAAGTAGATGCTTACAGTTTCACCCTTGTGGTTCCCCAGAGAAACCTTGAATTAGTTTCTCTTCTCATTGCCTCTTCCTCATTGGTTTTCCTGTTCATCCACAGAAATTTAAGAAACTGATCTCAGTGTCATTAGCTGAAAACTTACTCATGACTCTTAACTTAGAATGGGATCAAACAAAAACAACAGTAGGATTCTACTATTGTAAAGAGCTATGGTGGTCCAACTAGTCCAAAAGAGGGCTGATGCTAGAGATAAACACAGCAGGGTCTTTGCTTCTGTGTGCCAAAATCCACAGAGCTGGAAACAGCCATCTCTTCCAATACAGGTCAGTATCATTCCTGGTGTTTGTGACTCAAAAAAACTCAGACATTTAAGGGTAGGAAGACATATGAAGTCAATCAAGTGGGCTTTCTTTATGCTGCCACTCCCTATAACTGCTAATTCATTACCCAGGTCCTCTGAAGCTTTTGTCTCTTCTTAACTGCCTCTAAATAACCCAGGCTTTAAACGTGTAATATATACAGCATGCATATAACATGGAATCATAGCTCTAGGCATATATTAACTATACCACACGCATCTATCAACAGCTACCCAGCCTTCTTAGCTGGCCCTAGAGTCTGCCTCCATGTTTTTAGTGTCACCATCACTCTGTAGGGCATGCTCTATTCCTCAACAGATTCCTCACTGCTCCCTGCCTGCAGCTTTGCTATCTCCAAACCTCCTCTATAGCGGCTTTTGCTTTGAATCACAAATAATGTCATTGTCCTGACTAACATTTCCCAGATGTTCTCCTTTGCTGTTAAGGTCTCCCCCGGACTTGTTTGTGTGGCTTACCAAGGCCCTACCTGATCTTGTTCCTGCCTTCTCTTTTAGTTAAAGGTTTTAAGCTCTTTGTTTCTAGGAGAGTCTTCAGCTTTACCAAAATCTTGCTGTGATCCAAACATGTTTCCTGCGATTATGTGCAAGCTGACCTCTTTCTTTGAAATCTTCTTTCCTGCACCCCTCCACTTTCTCTGGCTCCCATTCCATTTGCCAGTATAATGTCTCATTCTTCATATTTTATGTTAGCTTTAAACTAGTTACCAGTCCAGGAAAACGACCACATCCATTTCCCCATTCACAAAATATAAAGTATCAGTGATTTTTTTCAGGTATTGTTATATGCCCTGTGGGTACTGTAGTGATCAAAATAGATTAAAGAGCCTTCTGTCATGGGATTTGGCCTTCAAGAAAGAAAAGTCAGGCAATAAATAAATACATAAAATACACTGCATATTAAGGAGTAGAGAGAGCTAATCAGAAATAAATAAGGCAGTGGAGACAATATAAAATGGTGTAGGTAAGAGTGTTGGAGTGTGGTATAGGACACACACACCTGAGCCAGGCATGAAGGGACTGTTGAGGGACTAACCATGACGTTGCCTAGGAGAAGGATATTCTAGGCAGACAATGGCTGGTCAGATAGCTCAGAGGTTGGCTAAGCGTGCTACTTTTACAAAGGACTTGAATTTGGTTCTCGCATCCTTGTCAGACAGCTTACAACCCCTTGTTGTAAGCTTGAGATAATCTTATGCCTTCCTCTGTCTTCATGAACACACAACACGGCACACACACACACACACACACACACACACACAGATATAAGCATTCACCTAAATAAAATGGAAGTAAATATTTTTTAAAATACGTGCAGAGACCCCAAGATACGATTAGGCTTTTAGATTTCAAGAGTGTACAACCAGAGAATCTGAACTTGCCTAGTGGGAGAACAAAGCAAAGAGTGGTAACAGGAAGGGTGGATCTTCCCACGGAGAGTCTTGAATTTTTATCTTAAGAAATGTAGGAGACAATGAAAGAGTTTGAGAAGAGAAATTTGGTATGACTGTGGTTTAAGGGATCCCCTTCCTTTCCCAAATCCTCCCACATCACCCCCTGTACTCTTACAACTTTTCATCTGTTCCACACTTTAATTTTCTCCTTCCCTCATGCTTAGATCATAGGAGGAGAGATGCCCTCCCAGTTGTTAATATTTTATCCCGCCTGCCATAACCCAGTGGCAATGAATCACAGATTCTCAGGAAACCTGTGTTTTCTACCCTGCAGCGCGTACATGTACATGAAATCCAGCCTGCATGCTAATCTTTAATCTTTGTTATTTATTGCTACAATTTTGTTAAGAAGATTGGTATAAACAAATCACAATTTAAAAAAGAATTGAGGAAGAGGCATAGAACATGAAGGGATAGAAAGGCAAGAAATTCCCTTGAACTATGGTGGTTCTCCCTTTGAAGCTGAGAAGCCCAGCCTTTTTACCTTTGCACTCTGGGTTCTCCAGAAAGAAGTAACATTGGTCCATCTATGAGATCTCAGACATGGCCTTTCAGTTTTCTGGAAAGAAATTTTCACAGTGGATATTGTTTAAACTTTCCACAGGAAGGCAGAGGAGGCTTGGTTTAGGACTATGAGAATGATGACAAGGGAGAATATCCAAGTCACAAGCATACCTATGTATCGACAAAGGACAAAGGGATGAGTACTAATGAGTGTGTGTGTGTGTGTGTGTGTGTGTGTGTGTGTGTGTGTGTGGATTTGTATATGTGATGTGTATATATGTGTATACAAAGGCTTCAGTGCTCTTTCGGTGTGCTTATTGGTATCTGCTGTGTATCTAGTATTAAGGATGGGGAGTCTCCATTCTTCACAGACTTAAAAATACAGAAGAACACTGCATCGCTCAGATTTATGTTAGTATAGCAAAATATGTAAGATGATATAGTTATAAAGAGAAACAGGATTATTTTGATTCAGAAAACAAGACCTATAACCTTGAACTTATAGTAAGGCTGCACATAATGGTGAGAACGTGTCGTGAAAACCAGAGCTGTTCAGAAAAGAGAGCAATAACAGGAATGGGGTGGGGTTATCCTCTACTTCAAGGATATGCCAGATGAAACCTAAGGACCCTCAACAAGACCCTATCAAGTGCCACCACCTCACATCCTGGCATTGGGAAGGAGTGGGTACAAGCCTTTAAATTAACTAGGACCTCTGGTTGATGACCTAAACTATAGTAAGGCTTAACAATTACAGCCCAGTGTAGTAACTTAGTGGGGCATGAGTCCAGAACAGAATATACTGGAGAGAAAACAAAAAACAGCAAAAATCATGGTGATTGAAACTGGTTACATTGTTACAATATCTTGACAAAGGTATGGTGTTCTTCATGCTCGGTTTGGTGGGTAAGTTCAGGAACAGAATACTCATTCGGAAAAGCACACTTGATGTGTCCAATTAAGCCACAACATATTCCAACAGGAAAAGAAAACAAAGGAAAAAAAAACGTATTCAGCTGTTGCTTTAAATTATAAAGGAAATAAGGCACCAAGAGATTTGCTTTTTTGATAATTTGCATATGGAAAAAAAGTCAGAGAGAAAAACAAAGTTTGAGCCTGGAACCAGTCCAATGGTATTTTGATCTTTAGATCAGAAGGAAAATATCTCCTCCACAAGCGTACCCTGGTATAAGGGGCTGGTTAGTGGGTGGTATCGATTGAGAAGCTTCTGCCTTGGGGGGTGTGTTGGTTTCTTCTCACTCCATGTAGAAGCATTATTGTTGGTCTTGGAGCTTCTGTGCTTCTACACTGTGATGATAAAGGATGCTTGAAAGAGCCAACCTCACCAACTTGAGCCCTGTTCATAAGCTTCCGTCTTCTCATCTCTCCACCTTAGCAGTGCAGGCCTATCTATAGCAGATAGGATGCTGCTTTCTAGAACCCAAGGAGAGCTGGAACAAAGCTCAAACTCAGGAAAGATGGAGACTACCAGTCAGGCAGTGAGCCTTCAGTGATCACCAGGGACTTCTGTATCTACCATTCATTTTATTAACATTTTGCAGCTTCACATGTAGATTGATGTTCATTACTATATTATGTCGAAGAGAGACATGCAGTCAAAACAAAGTGATGATGATGATGATGATGGTGATGATGATGATGATGATTTTAAGCACATACTTAATTTGGAGAACTCACCCAATTATAGTGTCAGCATGAGTCACTTACCCTGGACTGGCTTATTATTGTGACCCCGATTTGGAAGTCACCATACTTGCTATGCATGATAAAGTTGAACCATATTTTGCCCTCAGGTTTTAAGGAACTGCAGTTTAAAGCATCTGTAACAAAATAATCTACAAGTAAATGAGGCCTCCCAAATTAGATGCCCCTTTGAGCAGGACAATGAGCAATTCTGTCTAATATGATAACATTGGCAGGCTCTGGGAGTCTCTTTATTAAATAATAATCCTTTCTTATATAGGATTTCACATAATTTGGGGTAGAAATTTTATTAACCTTCTTGATCTTGAACAAAAGACAATGCTTCTCTGCTTGCTATATCATCACTGCTGCAAGTGTCCACATGTGGGGACTGTGACAACATTGTATTGTTGTACTCTAAGGTTATCCCTGCTGACACACATACACACACACACACACACACACACACAGAGAGAGAGAGAGAGAGAGAGAGAGAGAGCACACCATGAACCGTACCTAAGCAGAGAACACCAGTTATCTTCTGCCATCTCAACTGTTATTTTCCTCTATATTTATAGAATGAATGTTTTAAATTTATTATTTAATTACTGTCCGATACAAACCAAGGACTTAGAACTACTGCAGCATTACCAGTGAGTGAAACAGAGAAAGAGCTCTGCCCTGAGATGCTTTTGTCTTAGCAAGAGACGGGGGCAAGATATGGACTCAAAGAACAATGACAAACATTGTAGTAATTAATATTCATATTTGAAACCAAAGCTGGGAATAGAGGAACACATAAAGTAGATTTAGGAGGAAATGCTGGATTCTAGTATTAAAGGGTGATAGTGACTTCAGTGAAGGCCTAGAAGTGATACCTGCAAAGCCTTGGTGGAAATGCACGGGAGAGGGATGGTCTTCTTGCTTACGGGGATCTTTAGGATAAGGAAAAAACTCAAAGTGGTAAGCTCAAATGGCTACAATGTTCTTGGAGATGACTGTGGATAAAGTCAGACAAATAATGGTGATCAATGCCAACCATATAATTGATAACAGCATCTTTTCCTCTCCTATATTTTCTGTTCTGTGTTATTTTTCCCACATGGGATCTTGTAGACATCTGAGTTTAATTCTGTTGTTTATTTTGTTGAGTTAGGATCCCATGCGACTCCAGTCAACCTCAAGCTCATTGTGTAGCTCAGGGTGACTTTTAACTCTTGCTCTTCCTATGCTGTCTCCTAAGTGCTGGCATTACAGGTGTGCACCGCCATGCCCAGTTCTTGGTTTAACTCTGTTTGAACCATTGCAGTTGCTTAAGGAAAGGGTTGCCATAACTCACTTTAAGTTATTAAACATTACCCTGACTAGTGTTTTAACCAGAAATTCTCTGTATGACTTGCAATGAAAGCTAAAGGCAACAATAAGAAGAATAAAACTGCAGATGACTCCAGGGCTCCAGTTAGAACAGCTAGAAGGATAGCCTGGCTACCTGATGATATAGAAATGAGGGTTGGGGGTCAGGAATTTGACTTTCGAAAAGTCATTTTGAGAAAACAGCTAGATATCTAACTCAAGGATATGTGAATCAGCAGGAAAGAAACATGGTCAAGAGATAGAATTTGAATGGTCAGCCAGTGGAAAGTGGACAAGGTAAGTATAAACACATTGGAGTGAATACGGACAGAAAAGATGACAGAGGTCCGAGCTGGCAAGTGGTACTGTACCATCAAGAGGATAGGGTCATATACAGGAACCAGGCAGAGAAGCTAAAGAGAAATGACCAACGATGTAGAAGGAAAGCCAAGAGGAGATGGTTATATTAATGGAGCTCAGAGTGTCAGGTTATGTTAAACAGTAAAGAAAGCTGAGGACCATGAAAGACTCGTCCTTAGCATGTGGAGGTCATGGCCTCATCACTGGTAACTGCTTCACAAGATGGGAATAAAATAAAATATTGTTTGGATAGGCAGGGATTTTGTCTAGTCTTTTCTTCTGGCATCGTGGTAGGTTAAAACACTAGGTAGATAATATGTGGCCAGTGTAATTTTAATGAGTGCCATTGGGGATTTGTTTTAAACCCTTGGAAGGTTTTCAGTTGTTTAATCTGGTCTTAATAGTCCCAAACTGGCATGGTTCTTAATTATAATCAAAATTCATTTGTTGATAAATCAGCCAAGAAAACAGACACAGATTTTAGAAGGCCCCAAACTGACTTGGGTACATTTGATTATATTTTTATCCATTTAGTATGAAGTAAAAGTGTTAGTAGCACGCCTTATTAGACCTTGAAATTTTAAAGCAGTTGTTCTTTACCTTTCTAATGCTGTGATCCTTAAATACAACTCTTCATGTTGTAGTGACCCCCAACCATAAAATTATTTTGTGCTTTTTATAACTGTAATTTTGTAACTGTTATGAATCATAATGTATATATCCGATATGTAGGATAGCTAATATTCAGTCCCCAAAGGGGTTGATAATCACTGATTGAAAGTAAGCCATAGGCTCTTCAAACAACACTCAAGGTTTTATTTATTTTGTATGCTTGGGCTCTTCAATAAAAAAAAAAACAAACTATCTGAAGAAAACAACTATGTCTTATGATTTTTATGGAGCTCTTGAATACAGACATGTTCATGGACATAGTAGGTATGCAATCTGTGTTTTGGGCTTAATTGTATGTTCACACTTGGCTGATTTTGCCCCCTAACTTGCTTGCCTCATTCCAAAATGGAAAAACAAGAATAGACAACAACCAAGGAGAGCACTTCTGGTTAGGGAACAGATATGCTCTGTCTGAGATATTGAGTAACAAATAAATTGAGTAAAAAATTGGTGATATGTGTACCAATAAAAGATGGGCTTATGATGGCTGGCCAAGGAACTCCATATGTGATAGGGATTTAAAGGTTCACTGTCTGCATAGGAGCAGGCCGCCTTTCATGAATTCTGTCTCCTGGGCTGTAGTGCTGTGTGTTGGGTTCCACCAACCTTTGGTTTCTTTAGAACTTTTGCAACTACCAGCATGGGCAGAGGAGCACTTGTTTACAGCCTGTACTTTTAGTTTGTGGTGTGCTATAGGTCTTTGCTCCTCTGTTGTTATTTAGATGGTTGCTTGTTTTTTCTTTGAGACATTGTTTCTATGCAGCCCTGTCAAGCATAGGGTATGCCCTGTAGTCTGGCCTTGAAGTCACAAAGATGCCTCTGTGTCTGCTTCCCAAGTGTTGGGATAAAAGGCATATGCCACCAGTCCCAGAAAGTTGAAAGTTTGAAACCATTATTTTATGGTGGTTATAGAAACACACTCAAAGCAAGTTATTCCTACAATACTCTCCCATTCTGCTCCTTGCCCTGTGAATGAGGAAACAAAGCATGTTTACCAAAATAAATAAATAAATAAATAAATAAATAAAATAAATAAAAAAATAAAAATCAGCAAATAGGGTGTGGGGAATTCGCCTTGCTAATTCAGTTGTTTTGAACACTTACAATCACTGTAAAGTAGTCACAATATCATAGCCATACTAGGAATCCACAAGAGCTCCGGTTAATTCCTTTTCTTTCTTAGCAGTGGTTTTTTTTTTTTTTTTTTTTTTTGTTTTTTTGGTTTTTTTTTTTTTTTTTTTGGTTCATTTCCCCAAGTAACCTTATTCTAACCAGTGTGATAGACATGTGGTAAGTAAAATTTCTAAACATTTAGGATAACTTATGTATAATATTACAGCATTTTTTGGTGTGTGATATTATGTATATTGTCTTTGTGATCTATAAAAATAGTATGTTTATCTGATACTAATTCTAACACCTTTTTATATGCCTACCAGCTGGTTATAATATTTCTTCCATGAATTATAATATTCTGAGGAGTTTTCTGTGTCTTAACAACTAATTTGTTAGAGTTACTTATGTAACTTTTTCATTTTATTTCATATTTTCCAACATCTTCTTGTCTTATATATGTTTAAAGCTTGTTGATTGCGATTCTGCTTCTATATTATTTAAATGTTAACAATTTTAATTCACACTCAACTTCTACTTTTATATGAAGAGTAATATTTTTATTCTAGTTAAATACTTATTTTTCCTATAAATGTGTTTTAAAATTACACTCAGCAGATTTAATGTGTGATATGCTTCTTATTACTGAATTTGAAAAATACTGTAATGTAGTCATATTGTAAATAGCATCATAGTTAAACACGATCTCTTCACCAAGGAAAAATTCATACTAATATTTTGCCATAGCAATATCTGATCGTATGTGTACATATGAAAATGATAGAATCATCTCTTTTTCACACATTCAGAAACCTGTTCTCTACCTTTTAGACACCTTCCATCAAAATCTATGCATAATTTATTTTAAAAGCTTTTAAACATAATATTTTAATGAATACTTGAGAATTTCATATAATACATCCCAATCACACTTATTTCCCAGTCCTTCCATGTCCATGTCCTCATCAAAAAGATTAAAAACAACAACAAAACAAAACAAAAAAGCAAATCCAATTTGTGTTGTCCATAAAGTCACTGGCACATCATCAAATTCCTAGTGGTCAGCCCCTTAAAGGCCAGGCAGTCCTTCTCTACTCCCAGTCCTGCCAGTAGCCATCTCTTGTAGAGATACATTTTAGCACCCTTATTACAATTTTAGGAATTCTCTTCAATTGCATCCTGATTAGGTTGTTACTTTTTGGGCTGGGGGAGCAGGGGATCATTACAAATACTTTGTTTGTCTCTTTGTCTCAACTGTCAGTCTTTAGTCATCATTACCACCCCAGAAGTTTCCCTGTCCTTTACAGTCAACAGAAGCACAGATCATGGATTTCTGTATGGTTTCTTGTGACAGCACATACTATGAACATCTATCTAGCCCCAGTATCAGCACTGGTCCTAAACCTCAGCATGATCTCTGGGGGCAGTAGAGGCTACAGACACTAACATGGTCTCCCATGGCAACCTGGCCCACAGATATCAACATGGCTTCAGGTGCACATTCAACAGACTGCATGACTCTTTGTTAGTAACATGAGACACATATCAGCCCCCATCTTCAGTAGGACCATAAACCCCAGATGGCTTTTGGTGGCAATATGACCTACATATATATCAACAAGGCTAGATGTAGCCACACAGACCATGTTCCCAGATATGGTCCCTGGGCACCTGGCAACAACACAGACCATGAACATCTATCACCCTCATCATGGTCTCTGGTGGCAGTACAGACTACATCAACATGGTCCTCCGCCCTAGCATGGGCCATGAACATCATAAAAGTTCTCAGCAGCAGGCAGTACAGGCCACAGACATTAACAATGTCTCGGGGACAACATGGGCCATGGACACAATATGGTCTCGGGCAGCAGTCCGCCCATAGACATTAATGTGGTTTCAGGCAGCAGCAGAGACCAGGGATATACTCGGGTGGCAATATGGTCCATGAACATTAACTTGGTCCCTGACTGCAGCAGGACCACAGATCACAACATGGTCTTTTGCAATAGCACAGGCCACAGACATTGACATGGCCACAGGCAACAAACAGTACAGGCTATGTACATCAATATGACCACCGGAAATAGCCCAGAACTCAGATGTCAACATGGTTCATTCTCTCTCCACAGCTATGCGCCACTCTGTTCCTCCATCATTCCTACCCCTCCATCTCAAATCATTCCTAACAGTGCCATTGAACACACACACACACACACACACACACACACACACACACACACACACCACACACACACACATTGCAGAATTATTTCCCCCTTGAGATCCAAGAGTTCATAGATTAAATAGGTTTTAGGATTGACCTACTTAAAGTGCTAGTTCTGGGCCTGGATGGTCAGCACTCTTCCCAGTGACCACACCTTACAGGGGCTATTTGTATTATATTTTTCTCTCATATATTTATATGTTTTATATATAGTATGCAA
This sequence comes from Rattus norvegicus, assembly GCF_021556685.1. Taxonomy (NCBI): domain Eukaryota; kingdom Metazoa; phylum Chordata; class Mammalia; order Rodentia; family Muridae; genus Rattus; species Rattus norvegicus. The sequence continues at coordinate 128,225,527 of NC_141536.1, forward strand.
AACATAAAAGCATAATTGTGATGGTTTAAATTAATGCAACATTCTATTATCTGTGTCAATTTACTTATCTCATAATGCATTTTAAAGATGCATACATGTTGACACATAAAAATCTTTATCATTTAACAACTGGTTTAGTGTCGGGATCTATGAACACATAGTGATGTGTTTGTTCATGCTGCTTATGAATAGTATAATTTAACTCCATTTGTCTTGTGGTGGGAACAATATCTCTGTGTCTCCTGCACACATGTCAAAGTTTGCCAAGGCATTGTATCTAAATACATGAGCATTCTTGGAATATGTGCAGTGCACATATTTTGGTTTTCCTGGAACACTTCTTTCTTTGTCTCTCTGTCTCTGTCTCTGCCTCTGTCTGTCTCTCTCTCTCTGTCTCTGTCTCTGTCTCTCTCTCTCTCTCTCTCTCTCTCTCTCTCTCTCTCTCTAGTTCTGCAAGAAAAATGAAAGTCTCTGTCTTTTAGTTTTCTTGTTTAGATGAAACAAGAGACAAGGTCTTTTTGCTCTGGTTGTGTAAAGATTCCATGTACAAATCAATACATATCCTGCTCATAACAATCCCAGGTAATAACAGAAGTAAACTTGGGGATGCTGAGTTAATCAAGAAGGCATAGAGAAAACATTCTACATTCTGACATATGGAACTTGACTTGAAAACACTAAAGTAAAAGAAACACATAATACGTCTGTAATGGGCAGAGGACATCTCAGAAATAGAGTGACATTACTGAAAAAGATCAAAGAGTACATGAAAAAGAAATCAGAGATAAGAGTCTTGTTAAATGCCAAATAATTGATAATCATGTTATCTGATTAGTCTGTGAGGGCATTTCTAGAAAGACTATTAACAGAGAAGATTGCCGTGAATGTAGATAGTGGAATCCCACAAGCCAGCATCTTAGGTAGATACAATAAAATGGTTTTTAGTAAAGGAAAGAGGAAGTACAAACATGCTTCCTCTTGGCATCTTGGCGGTCATGACTGGTGCCACTCATCTTACCGTGCTTTCCTGGCATGTGTTCTTTGGCATACCCTGGCATGGTGGAATGAAACATCTTGACCTATGAACTCAATCGCCTGTCTTAAATACTTAGGAATTTATTACAACTATTCTGACTAATGTAATACTCTGAAACTTTTATGTAAATTGTGTTCAGTAAAAATATGCATCTCCATAGCAGTGCCAGAGCAAAGGAAAACAGGGAGGAATTGTTTTGTTTTTGTAGGTCAAGGAACTGGGGACCATGGAGCTGAGCCAAAGCATGTGGACATGTGGACCTAATGTGCACAGACTTCTGGATGGTTTTTGCCCTGGGGAAGAAGATAGATGTTTCACCAGAGCCATCAACTCCCATTAACTGCCTTCTTTTTAATAAGGAGAGAATGGATTTTTTTTTTTAGAATTATTTATTTTATGTATGTGAGTAGCTCTCTTCAAACACACCAGAAGAGGGCACTGTGCAGATGGTTGTGAGCTACCATATAGTTGCTGGGAATTAAACTCAGGACCTCTGGAAGAACAGTCAGTGTTCTTAGTCACTGAGCCATCTCTCCAGCTCCCATTAATTGACATTTTAACAAAAGAAAAGTGTTATCATTTTGTTGAATGTGGGAAGTGGTTACCCTATCACCCTATGTGTTGGCTCCTTTTATCTTGCAATGTTTTATAATTAAAAGAAAGCATATAAGAGGCAGAAAATGTGGGAAATAACCTTGAAAGAAAAAATGGTCTAAAATATTAGTTCATCTCAAATAAATTAAAGTTTTGGCCTCACTATTTACCTTATGGTTTTCTCTTTAACACAAAAAATGGAAATGAGTTAAGTCAATTTAGACCAATGACATTCAGAGAGGAGAATATATTTGCTATTAATTTCCAAAAAGAGCTATTTATTTTTTAACTATTTGTTTTAAATTAGTAATTAAGTAAAACAGTGTTAGACTTTTTTTCTTCCCCTGCAAATTCTGAATGTGTGGGTGAATTTCTTCCTGTTCGTATCTTTTCTTTGAACAAATTCTTGAACTGTGACTTTCTCAATACTTTGCCTTTGAGCACTTTATTAGATATGTTTATGGCCTAAGGAACCAGAACCTCAGGAGTTTTTCCTTATACAAATTTGGGTAGCTGGGTTTCCACAAAAACAGTAACATTGAGTGAGGATAGGCCTGAGTAAAACAGTTCTATTAGCTGCACGGCACTTGGTGCTTCCTGTAATTGATGCAAACTTCATTAAAGAAAATGACAGATGGCATATGGCTGCAGGCAAAGTGCCAGCCTGCATGATGAATCTGATCGTATTCTATTCCAGGATAAACAATGATTTTAATCACCTTGAAAAAAAACTGTCACTTTACTTTTCAATAACCTCATTATTATAAACTCGCAGCAAGTTCCTGGTTAGCTTGTGAAAAATACTAATAAAAATCTGGCAATAAATAGGGATTTGTTTTTTGTTTTGACCCCTGATGAATGACATCTGAAGAACCTGTGACCCTCAGGTATACAATGAGTTTTTCACTTAGTGCCACAGGTGACTGGCCTCAGGGCCCAAGGCTCACACACCTTTCTCAAGTTGTTTAAAATATTGCTGTGAGAGTCAGAAGGTCTGTGAGTACAAACATTGATGTTGGACGTGTGTGTGTGTGTGTGTGTGTGTGTGTGTGTGTGTGTGTGTGTGTGTGTTGAATCAAATGAATCTGTGAGGCAGATGCTTAGACTCTTTGCAGGCAGCTTTCAATCAGACTCACAATGCACTATGTCCTTTTGAAAGGGGGAATCAAAGAAAGCTAAATTTTATGGAGATAATTATAGTCCTATCAAGTTCTGAGTTTAACTTCATTGTTTAAGAAAAAAATCATTTAGTTTTTGTAATAATGTGTTTTTAATGGGAAATTTTACATGCAGAACCTGATTCTGCATATGTGTACATATTTAATAGTACTCCAATAATGCTTAGATATGTAAGGAATAAATATAATTTTATAAAGTTTATAGGAAATAGAGCTAGATCTTAATTTGAGCCCAGGGAATTGATACAGTTAATTTTAGTTAGTGATTCATGTCAGCCTTCTTTGCAGAAACAGAAATTGCCTCTGGCTAATTTAAATAGACACACGAATTAGAGAACACTCACTGAATGGGCAGAAAGGCAGAAGAACCAAGTGGGAATTGGGCTTCACTGTACATTATTCTGCTCAGGCTAATAAAACAGAAAGCCAGAGATGGGGAGTGTATGAGGAGTGGAAATTTATTCTTTGCAACTTTGGAGGTGGCAAGTCAGAGACCAGTATTTTGGAAGACTTGGTGTTTGGTTGGGCTCCCTTCCTCACAGCATACTATGCTTTCACTATGCTTTTGCAATGAGAAAAGGACCAGCAGATCTGTCAGGCTGAGACAGGAGGATGCCAATTCACTGTCAGCCTGTATTTACTAAGATCTTAGCTCAGAAACAAACTGACAGAGAAAAAAAGAAAAATAGAAACAGTGGTAGCAAAATTCAATCTATTCCAGATTCTTTCAGAGAAATATTTGTTATTGTAAAATAAGAATAGCTATCCTACAGATTTATATTCACTGATCTTTTATACAATGTATATACATAAGAAACACATTAATGATCATATTGACATAGATAAAAGAACATCTTTAAAAATGAGGGGACTCATTTCTAAATAAATTTATTACATGGTAGGTATCACCGTAAGGTCATTGACAGAAATAGATTTATTTTATACATAGAGAAAAGCTTAAATTTTGCATATGTTAAGATGAATGATTCTTCAATTTACATATATATCTATCAGCTTAGTCACCATTCATTTCATCTGACTCCAGGTGAATAGAGAGAAGGCCCTGTAGGACGATCTCCCTAGAAAATGTATTCTTAATGTATATGTCAAAATCTTTACTTCTACTAAAAAGTTACATGGTAGGGGGCTGGAGAAATAGTTGAGCAGTTAAGAGTACTTGCTGTGTACTCATGAGGACCCAAGTTCATACCCCAGCACCCATCTAAAAAGCTGTGTGTCCTGAAAACACTTTTGACTTAAACTCTGAGATATCCAGCTCAGATGAAGTTTAATTGCCAAATGAAAGATTATTCCCAGTGACCAGACTGCCAACCAAGGACTGTACAGGGAGAAATCCATGGCTCCCAATACATATGTAGCAGAGGATGGCTTTGTCTGACATCTATGGGAGGGGAGGCCCTTGGTCCTGTGGAGGTTTGATGCCCCAGCCGAGGGGGATGCTGGACTGGTGGGATGGGAGAGAGTGAGTGGTTGGGGGGAGCACCTTCGTAGAGGCAAAGAGAATGGAGTAGAGGGCAGATGAGGGATGGGGGTTTTGTGGATGGGTAACCCAGAAATGTGATATCATTTGAGATGTAAATGAATGGAATGATTAATAAAAGGGAGAAGAAAAGAAAAGAAAGATTATTCCAGCCAACTATGACTGCACTCAGGTATTGGGAACCTAAGTGTAGCACAAACCATTTAGGGTAAAGTTTTGTTTTTGCATTCGTTTTGTTTCTTTGTATTTTGGGGGGGGGGGGCACAAACCATAACCTTATATTTCACTTAGCTACTGGAGCTGGTTTTGTGCAAGCAAGCAATTTAATAGAAGCTAAGATAAGCAGTTAGCTGGAAGGGGTTGCATAATCATCCAGTTTAATAGAAGCTAAGGTATGTTCACTAGAAAATCATGACTTCGGGTTCCTAGAATAGAGTTGGATAATTTCTCAGAGGAATTTGCACCAAGGAGGTCAAATTTTAGTTAAATATAGAAAAACAATAAAACAGGAAAGATAAAGAGTCATTCTTTTGTTTGATGAAACCTGTACCATAAGAGAGGTAGCTTACAGAATCCTAGGAGAGTCCTACAGAGTTTGTTTGGAGATATAATCAGATAGCAAATGTCTTTCAGGATCTTTGGTCACACTGTGAACCCTTGAATTGTTTGCTTAAACTGTCTGTTTCTATTTGTGGTGTGGATGAACCTTAGTACATACCTTTAAACTCTCTGGCTGGAATATAGACATGCCTTAGTACACACCTTTCATCCCAAACAATGAAGGTAAAGTTAGTTTGAAAAAGAAAGCACCTGTGTTTAAAAGTGATATCTAATTGTATGATAGACAAAGTGATGAATCAGAGATGATTTGACAGATAGTTTATGATATGCCCAATTCTCATGAGAAGAGAGACAAAAGAGAGGTGATTTAAGAGAGATAGAAGGGAGAAAGCAGTTATACTGGAAAAGTTGTACAGAGACAGGTTGAAGAGAGAGAGAGAGAGAGACAGAGAGAGAGACAGAGAGAGAGACAGAGAGAGAGACAGAGAGAGAGACAGAGACAGAGAGAGACAGAGAGAGAGAGAGAGACAGAGACAGATACAGAGAGAGAGACAGAGACAGGTAACGACCAAGCGAACAAGAGAATGAGAAGGAGCTAGAAGATTAGAACATATTTCCAAAGTTAGTATGAAGCCAAGCAGAGAAATTCAGGAGAAGCCAAGAGAAGTCAGCTTGGAGAGGAGTCTGAGCCTGAACAGCTGAGTTGTATCAACCAGTCCAAGATCAGAAAGAACAAACTAGTCCCAGAGGCAAAAAAAAAAAAAAAAAAAAAAAAAAAAAGAAAGAAAGAAAAAGAAAAAAGAAAAAATTCTAGGGCCTAGACTCGATTAGAAGCTTCCAGGACTAGGCCTATGTTATCATATGAAGGACAATTACATTGTATGAATAAAAGTTACTTTTACAGAAATGAACAACTGAAGAGCAAAAAAAACAAAAAAAAACAAAAAACAAAAAAACAAAAAACAAACAAATTGACATGATATACACAACTAACTGTGGAGTTCCTATCAGTTCCTCATAAGTAGTTGCATAATAGTAGCACAGACTTATTACTGAAATTAATTTAAATACATAGAAAATTATTTCTAATGTATTAGTAATATAATTTGGATTACTCTTTTCAGTTTTTTCAATTCCATTTATAAAGGTATTTAGATAAAATTATGAACGAGATTGATGAACTTGGAGACACTTCGTCTACTAGAGTTACCTGTGGTTGATAATTACTATTAGAAGGTGTAAGCAATCAGCTCCCTTTTAGGAGCTTAACAGAACCTCATAATGGTCCAATGTGGTGGGACTCTTGACTTAAGAAAAGTTGATGCAGATAGAACCACAGACTCTTTGTCTGCGGACTCTTTGTCACAGTCAGCAAGTCACTCAAGCGATTAGCCTAGGTACCAGCATACATCTGACAAGTGAATAAAATCATTAAGGAAAATATGTCAAACCTTGATGACTTTCTCCACGTACTTTCTTTTCAGTAAATAATAAAGGAGTTAGTTTGAACTACAAAGGAAAACTGGAGAGTATAATCTAAGTATATGCCTGAACGAAGAATATATGGATTTACGTGAATAACGAGGCGATTTTGCTCTATAGAAAGCTACCCATGGAGCTCACAGAAGGCTTCTGATGCCATGTTTGCCTCTGTCAAATATACTGCTTCAAAGTATGCTCTTAAATGGGCCTCATTGTAGTCCTAGCAAAATTGGAGTGCAATAAAGAAGTCAGTCATTGCTAACGCATTAGTTTCTTTTAAATATTACTTGTCTTCTAATATTTCATGTCAGACTTATACATATAAAATAGGAAATATCAATGCATATTCCATAGTTATATTTTTTGCTAATTTTATCTGTGTAAAAAGTGTATGTGTTACAGGAAAAGGAAAAAGGAAATATAAACACAATCTAAAGCTAAGTCATTTTCTGGGGAATGTTGTTATGCCTAGTCAAATTTATTTTTAAAGGACAATGAAAATATACATAGTCATACGTGTTTATACATAGATTTGTGAATTACTGCCTATAAGTATTTATATATCCATGCATGCAACTACAGAAATTTCTGTGGAGGAGCTAAGCAATTGTGGTGAAACTAAAATAATTTTGCTCAATCACGGTGTCCTAGTTTCATTGCTTCTGCTATGATAAAATACCCTAATAGAAAGTACCTTAGGACTATTACAGGTCATAAGCCTTGATTGTGTAGATTCAAGGCAGGAACTTGAAGCAGCTAATCACATTCTGAGTCAAGAGCAGAGAGAAAATGAATGCATGCATACTTGCTTTTGCCCAGTTGCCTCTCTATGCTTCTACAGTCCTGGACCCAAACTCAGGGAATGCTACTACCCTCAGTGGGCATGTATTCCCGTTTCAGTTAATGCATTCAAGACAGTCCTTTGTGGACATATCAACAGGATAACCTGATCTAAAAAGGTCCTCATAGAAACTCTGCCCAAGTATATCAAATTAACAATTAAAAATCATCATCTCAACTTATTTTTCTTTGTTACCTTTATCTCCATTCTTGTATTTCCTTCCTCACTTTTTATACAATAAAGTCTAAGCCTTTATAAGGACTTCAGTTTTCACTTGGTACTTGTACTTTTCAAAAAGGGGGGGTGGGGGGCAGTTAGGATGGCGTATGATCAAAGACAAATAACAGGAATTAGCTGGGGTAAAATGATGAGTTTTAAGAAAAAAATCATCATATAGAGTATAATTGAGGGCTGGATCCCATTGTAACTTGTTATAGTGATAAAGTCAATTTAATATACATTTCCTTAAGTCAGCGTGAATAATGGCTGGATTATATGCAGCAGTTGCTAGTAGCTTACTGCTTCCCTCTTAAGTTTGGTTTTTGTTAGGAATAGTAAGTGATATGCCTAAACACTATCTACTCATTCTTTTTTAATACAGCATCAGGACTTACATTGATTGAAGAAAAATGTGTTTTCCTGTCTTTGGAGAATAATAGTTATCATTTTTTTTTTAGTAAGTCTGATCAGGACTTAAAAAGTTTCCTTAATCTGAACACTCTTTCAACCTCTCAACCCTTCTTGCTTTTGTGATAGGCCACAATATTTTTTTATCTCACTCATGAGTATTTGAGAGATACTGTAGAGAGTAAATTCATAAGTTTCCAGACCCTACATTTAAGAAGTCTTTGGAATGGGATCCTGGAATGAAAGTACAAAATCATATATAGTAAGTGCCAGAATGGAGCTCAGTCTACATCATTCAGGAGTAATTAGACTGTTGATAGAGTTAAGCTGATGAAGCAGTCCACAAATAGCATATTATAGTCTTCTGAGACAGAGATGGAAAAGCACCAACTCAGACCTGAACAAACCAAGGAACAGGACATTCTAGAACAAAAAGGGAAGAGAGGGAATCATACAAAGATAATTATGGCTTGAGAATCAGTAGGAAGAGACAGGTAGGGAAAATAGGAATGAGAAAGACTCGAAGGGACTAAATGATACACTTTTGTCCAATAAAGTAGTTAATGAGTCCCAGAGTTTTCTTGTATATTTGTTTCATTTTTGGTTTATATTTATTGATTAGAAGGTATTTTCCACTTGCACGTCCTGAAAGAAACTTCAAGTCTGTTTCCCAAGGAAAAGTGGCCATAAACAATCATTTTGAACAAAAATTTGTGATCTTTGAAACCCAACTGCAAACCCATTATTTATGGTCTCTCAAAACCATTGATACAGAGGGTGCCACTATGGAGCCAAGAATTGGCAATGATGAAGAGAGTATCTTTGCCATCATGTAGAGAAAGCAGTAGAAATGCTGGAACTAATCTTAGGGGAAATAAAGGATCATCATAGCATTTCAGTGAAACAATTAATATCTCTAATCCAGTGCCTGGAAATACTTGTTTTTAAATATAGTACTTATTGTATGTGTGAGTCAGCCTGGTCATTAAGGAGGCAACCCTATAGGAGGCAAGGCTGTGAATGGTTTTGTTATGTGATTTAAATGTTGATTTCAGAAAAGAGTGATAGATTTTGAGAAGAGTTAACAAATCAGGTGGCATGAGGAGTTTGAAGGGTCTCTGGGTTGTATCATTGCAGGAATGGGCCTATAGGCCAAGAGAAAGATCAAAGTTCAAGACACTAGAGAATATGTTCTGTGTACTTCAAAGCTGTGTGCTATGGGATTCGATCTTGCCAGCAAAAGGGTGTGAGTTGAGAAGAGCTGGAAGCGTGGGCTGTCTTCCCCCGTTGAAGGATTTAAGTTTTAACTCTATTGCTGACTTTCACTCCCTGTCGCTTACAGAATTTGTTTTCAACGGTAAAACCTACTTAACAACTTGAATCTAGTTAAGTGAGAGAATCGAGAAGCTGGTAGCTTGCAAGAACATTTTGATGGATATTATGAGGTCATACAGTTGAATTCCTGAAGCTAGTAGAGACACGTTCTGTTTCAAGCCATTAGTATCTGGGTACCCGAATTTGATTTTGAACTTTGACCCTTACTTTGAACTGATGCTTGCTGCTTGCCATTTTGACCTTTTCTTTTTAAAAATGGGGTAAAATACTCCAAGGACACAAGCAGAGAGAATAAGGCACTCTGTATAAACTGCCTTTGTGTGTGTGTGTGTGTGTGTGTGTGTTTGAAGGATCCCCTAAAGACCCCAGTCTCTTTTTTTCTCTTTTTCTTTTTTTCTTTTTTTTTAACTATTTTTCTTATTGGATATTTTTTATTTACATTTCAAATGTTATCCCCTTTCCTGGTTTCTCATCCATAACCTCCCTATCCCATCCCCATCCCCCCTTCTTCTATGAGGGTACTCCCCCACCCATCCACCCACCCCTTCCTGCCCCCCGCCCTGACATTTCCCTACACTGGGGGTCGAGCCTTGGCAAGACCAAGACCTTCTCCTCCCATTTGTGCCCAACAAGGCCATCCTCTGCTGCATATGCAGTTGGAGCCTTGGGTCTGTCCGTGTATACTCTTTGGATGGTGGTTTAGTCCCTGGGAGTTCTGGTTGGTTGGTATTGTTGTTCTTATGGGAAACCCCTACAGCTCCTTCCCCATTGAAGGAGTTAGAGAAAGGATTTAAGTCTTAGTCATCTACAGTTGTCAATGTTAATCACCAGGGGGCCTGATCATGAGGGCCCTAAATTCATCAGTAGGTTGATACATTACTGAGTTCTTGGTGAGATGGTAGGAAGATACAGTCGTGGAGCTGTGTCATTAAAAGCTGTCACCTGCCCTGTCCTTTTCCTGTCTCGTTCCTTCCTGACCACTATGAGACTAGTGGCTTTGCTTCTACACTCTATCGTGTTGCTTAAGCTCGGGCCCCCAGCAGTTGGACAGGCCAATTATGAACTAAGCACACTAAGGTGAATCTCCCTATCTTTTTTTTTTTTTTGGTTCTTTTTTTTTTTTTCCGGAGCTGGGGACCGAACCCAGGGCCTTGCGCTTCCTAGGTAAGCGCTCTACCACTGAGCTAAATCCCCACCCCCGAATCTCCCTATCTTTTAAGTTGTACTCTCAAGGGTCTGTCACAACATCTGAAAGCAAACACATCACCCTTCTAGAGGAATTAAAGAAAGACGAAAAGCTATTTCCTTAAGTTTCTTAGAACTCCCCCAGCTCTATATTAGCAATGTACTATCTCTCAGGCTCTACTTACTTTTACCTCTGAAAACTGACAGAAATTTGAATGTCTTTGTTTTAGGACTATGTTTTTATGTTCGACTTTCCCTCCCTCTTCTTAAATAATATGTAACTGTAGAGTGAAATGTAATATAGAGTTGTGGCCATTTTAGAATATTCAAGCCAAAATAGTGTACAGTCAAGCACTCAGAAGCATAGGTGGGAGGAGTATTTGAGTTGACTTTGAAAGCAGACTAAGTAGTACTAAGATACCTGTCCCCAGATAAAAGAAAATAAATCAATTTTCTTGAAATAGCTGCCTTACCCTACTGCCCAGTGCAGAGTAAATCATGGAATGGCACTCAAGTGCATGTTCTTGGGCATGCATTATGTTTCTAAGAACCCATGGAATTATATGTGGACATGGCTAATGAGAATTACTATAGCCACGTCCAAGTCCTTTGGCTTTTCTCCATACTTCAGATATGAAATGAAGCTCTCTTTCTAGAAAGTTCAAGTGGATTTCAGAATCTGCGAGATCACTAAATATTATAACTATTCCATTGGCCACCACCAACTATTCATTCTTTGTTGTCAGGAATTGAATACCACATTCCCCTTCTAGTTTGTATTCTAGTTTAAAGGATCTCAGCCATGGACTGAGATTCACTTCTGCATATTAATACAGAGCCCAAGTACAGGGGGAATTGGTGACTTCGGATGGAGAAGGAAGGTTGGGACGCAGAAGTGTAGCGGTTCTGTAGTAGTTCAGCTCCTCAAGGGAACTGAGGCTGATATCTTCAAGGCAAACACCACAAGGGAACTAAATAACATATTGAAATGATTTCTCCTGCATTTTCGAAAATAAAGAAATCACTATCAAGCTTTGCAAGCATGAAGAGTTCCAAAAGAAAGAAAATTTGTTGAGCTGGCTATGAAGGAGTTCGTGATAATAACAGCTGGTTAGATTGGAAGGCTTCTCACAAGCTTAGGCTTCTCCCACCAGTTTTTGGAGTGCTGTGGTCTCTAAGCATCAATTCAACATTCCGTGTACTACTCTCTAATTACAGGCCACAGCTCGGTTAAAGCTCAGTGAATGTTTTTTCTTTGCATCATGTAACTAGGTTCTTGATACCAGTGGATACCCCAGTAGCTTTGCTTTTCTTCTCTCTGCCTTATTCCTCTTTTATCCTAAGCTTGTTGTTAGGTAACCCTAGAGTCTAAAACCCTTGGAATTGCATACCTATTATTTCAGATGATATGAATTCCTCTTCCTAATTATTTTGTCTATAACACATAGTAAGAATTCTAATTTATGCCTAATCTAATACGTATACATTTTATGGGGTTGAAATTAAAGTTTGGTTGAACATGTTGCATATGACACACTTTGGTACCCTGGCTTCTCTTCAATTCATCTTTATATACATAGGTGGGGAGAAAAGCTGCAGATAAACAATCATCCAGGAAGAGGAGCATTTACTCCTGAGGTTTTTTTTTTTTTCTTTTTTCTTTTTCTTTTCTTTTTTTTTTTTTTTTTTGGAGCTGGGGACCGAACCCAGAGCCTTGTGCTTTCTAGGCAAGCACTCTATCACTGAGCTAAATCCCCAACCCCTACTCCTGAGTTTTGATCTCAGTAAGAAGGCCTCACAAGCAGGGCTGTGCAGACCATGTGTAAGAAATCACTACAACACTCAATACCGAAGCCTGTCCCAGGCGTCCTCAATCAGAATGTACAATGTGTGATGGCTGCTTATAAGAATGTATTCCTCAGTCAATTCAATGTGAGTTTTAAAGTTTGGAGTCATATCATCCCCAGGACCAAGCTGTATCTCAGTAGTAACATGTATACGTAGCATGTATGAAGTTCAGCTTTCAGCACTGCAGAGAGAGAGGAGAGAGGAGAGAGGAGAGAGGAGAGAGGAGAGAGAAAGAGAGAGAGAGAGAGAGAGAGAGAGAGAGAGAGAGAGAGAGAGAGAGAGACTCCAATGTTTCATCCCATGTTTCCATTTCCAGGTTTGACTTTTGTGTGGGAATGCAGTTTAACTGCAATGTCTTGAATTCCCTGTGTTGCTGTTGACTAAGAACTATCTCTCAGTTTCAAAGGTGGCAGAAGCTTTTCTTGGGCATCCAATCTAGTCTACTATAAGGTAGGCAATATTCTAAGTGAATTGTGTGAATTATATCTCTGAGCTGTATCATTTGGGATACTGGTGGCCTATTTTGCAGATGGAGAAACTGAAGCCCAGAGGTGGAAAATGTTTTGCAACTCTATAACAGGGCACTGATGGATGTTTGATTTAGATCTTGGACCACTGATGCTAGAACCCATGATCACATGACACACTCTGCTTTTCTCCAGCCATCACATTTGCACATTCTGATTCAGGAGGTCTGAGACAGGCTTCACAATTGATTGTTGTAGTGACTTCTTACAAAAGGTCTCCAAAGCCTTGCTTGTGAAGCTTACTATGGCGATTGAAACTGGGGAAGAAATGGTCCATTTCCTGGATGATTTATTCTGCAGCTTTTCTCTCCCCATCTATGTAAATGAAGTCAAGTTGAAGAAAAGCCAAAGTATCAAAGTGTGCCATGCATAACATGTTTAATCAAACTTTAATTTTCAACCCCATAAGCATGTAGGTATTAGATTAGGCATAAAATAGAATTCTTATGGGTTGCAGAAAAAGTATTGAGTATCAAAAGTATCAAATGAGAAGTAACAGCTGCTTAAGATCAGTGAGCCTTGGGTGATCATTCTCTTTCTAAGTAGCCCGTATTTGTTTCTGGAGATTACAGTAATAATTCTTGCTCCAGTCATCCCTCAGTCTTGAGAAGGAGGTGGGTAGCCACTTCTGGACTTTGTTATCTTTGGCTTTGCCTTATTATCTCCTGTTAGAATACCATAATTTCCATCACTTCAGTGCCCAATTATCTATAATTTTCAAACTGGCAATATAATTCAAATATTTTAAATATAGCAAACTCAATAGTCAATGATAATCATATAGCAGGTGCACTTACAAATTATTAAATTCATTATGTCTAAATATTCAAATGATTCTAACTGTATAAAGGATTTTGACAATACAAAGGGATAATTTAAAATGTATTTTTAGAACTAAGTGGCCTCTCAAAGACATTACTGAGGAAACTTTATTGAATTCCCTGATAGAACATTCCAGCTAGTCTTCCAGGGACTCCTCCAGCATTTCCCTCATTACATGCTAAATAGAGAAAACTAGAGTACTGGGGAGTATTGAATGCTGGAGCATAAACTTCAGAAACATATGACTAAAGCTGAACCGTGGCTATTGGGAAAGCAAAGAGGCACCTGTATCTGTGTAGAAGGATCTACTTATAAGAAATCCAAAGGTATAAAACTCCATGTTGCCTTAAATGATCAGTACTAAGGGAAGGATGGGATAGGTTAAGGTTAAATGAATGGGACTGCTAAGATAGTTGATGAGCTTAAATCTTATCTTTCCTCTCCTTATTGGCTCATTCAGTTACCTATAAAAGATATGTCAGATCTCATAGTGGGACCACCTACATGCTTCTGTATTAAGAAAGCTGTCCTCAACACATTCCAGCTCCCCAGATGGTCTGGACCTATACTTGGTTCTTATATACAAGTTATTCTCAAATACCCAGAAACATGGAAACACAAGTAATTTCTCAAGTCAGTCAAGATACAAGAGGGGATACTAGCTTTAAAAACAAAGATTCTCTCTCTCTCTCTCTCTCTCTCTCTCTCTGTGTGTGTGTGTGTGTGTGTGTGTGTGTGTGTACATGCGAGTCTGTATAGCTATAAGATTAAATATTCAATCACTTACTCAAAAATTAAAATAGAAATGAGGTACCATTTTTCCCCCTATTCATTCCTTGCTATATTTATGTCTGAGTCTAAGAACCAATGGTTACTATGGCTATTCAGTAATTGACGATCCAAATCTGCCAAATCTGAAGACATAACAGTCATGTGTAGATAGTATTTTGTGTCTCAGAACTTTCCAAACTCCCTGTTTGTTATTTTTCTGTTTGAAGTTATTTCCTCTGGCCACTTTTCTTCCTGCCCATTCCCACCCCTATCAGCTGGTATTATCATTAGTGTTTCTTTAAAATTTACTTACAATATTAAGAATTAGTTATTTGTGTACTATCTGGTTTTAGTTTCTGTCATTGGCCAAGACTTAAACAGCTTTCTTTCTGGATGGATACTTTGGGCAGCTGTAAACTGTACTTGAATAATTTATTTTTATTTTCATATCTTCAACAATTAATGGCTTTTCTCATATAAGAGATGTTTCTGAATGAAAATTCCTCAATCATAATTTTTCTCCATATTTTTTCCTTCAGCTCCAAATCACCCACCCTTTGTAGCTAACATGAAAAACCGTTGTGTTTCCCAACCCCCACTCAGTGGAAACATGTGGGGGATTTGTTGTTATTGCTGATCTCAGTTGGAGTGTTTCATTCCTGACCTAGACTTGAAGATTCTATTAAGCCATAGTAGGGCACACCGCCCACAGTCTGTGTCAGAGAGTTTCCTCAGAATCTTTAGTGTGTGGTGCTAACATGCATTTAAGCTTATTTAGACTAATGTTTTCAGAATGCAAAACACTGGATAGAATTACACACTGTGGTGGCCAAAGAAAATGATCTCACTGTGAGTGAGGTGGATAAAGATCTGTATGAGAGAGCTGAGGATATGGGAAATAAGTGTGTACCAGCAGCGAGCCTTTGCCTTTCTTTGCACAGCCTGCCCCCTACACTGAGATCCCCAGACCAGGAAAAGGCAACCACAGACCCAACCTGACATTACAGTGTTGAGAGATTCAATATTGATGATTTGTAGTATTATTTCATAGATATTTACCTAAAAAACAAGAGGGTTTACACTTGCCTAAATCCAGACAATATTTGAATTTAAAAGATACAGTTTCTCCTTAATTTTTTTTGAATAAACTGATGAGTGTATCCAAAATTAGTCCATAATTTGTGTGTATTTGCTGGCTTTGCACAATCAGAAGAATAAAAGAATTATTAAATTCTTTTAAAAAAGCATTTCGTACAATAAAATCAATATTATAGACGTGCTGGATTGTGACTTAAACACTATATTTTCCCTAGTTATAACTACTCCAGACTACATTTTAAAAATAAAGCCCTCTCTGTAGTTTCTTCAAAGTCATGATAATAGAGGTTGTGTACTATGAACCTCCAGCATATAAATGTGCGTGTTTGCAAAAATTTGTAAAATTAGCTCTAGAAAAACAACAGTAATGTGGAACTGAAAGTAGGCATGACCTTTTAAGCAAAGTGCATGTGCAGAAACATAAAACATGTTAGGAAAATCAGCAGACTCTGAGGACCAAAGAAATCCAAAGGTATAAAACTCCATGTTGCCTTAAATGATCAGTACTAAGGGAAGGATGGGATAGGTTAAGGTTAAATGAATGGGACTGCTAAGATAGTTGATGAGCTTAAATCTTATCTTTCCTCTCCTTATTGTCTCATTCAGTTACCTATAAAAGATATGTCAGATCTCATAGTGGGACTCCCTGTTTGGAAAGTTCTGAGACACAAAATACTATCTATTTGTCTTCAGATTTGGCAGATTTGGATAGTCAATTACTGAATAGCCATAGTAACCATTGGTTCTTAGACTCAGACATAAATATATCAAGGAATGAATAGGGGAAAATAGTACCTCATTTCTATTTTAATTTTTGAGTAAGTGATTGAATATTTAATCTTATAGCTATACAGACTCGCATGTACACACACACACACACACACACACACACAGAGAGAGAGAGAGAGAGAGAGAATCTTTGTTCTAGTTTCTTCAAAGGAGTGCAGCCAGTTCGAAGCATCCTGTGTCAAAATGGGGGCCCCAAATAAGAGCAACAGTGGGAGAAAGTTCAAGGCACTGAAAACATTTGGGGCAGATGATTTGAATGTCTTCCTGAACCTCTGAGAAGCATTAAGCTGCACCTCAGCCCTTTATCTTTGACAAATACCACACCGTGTTTCTGCTTGTTATTTTGTGGTCCTGGCGCTCTTGTCAGCTTGTTAAATGGAACTCTGGCTTCAGTCAGGAGATGATAATGTGGTAATCTCTGAGCTCTGCTTGCCTCGCCGTCCAGAGGAGCGGCTGTGCCCAACTGTGTGAGGCTGCCCAGTGCCAAGCGTAACTGCTGGCAGCTGGGCTGATGGAGAACAGTCTGCACCAACAGATTGAAAATGTTCTTTTCAGATCTTTAGATTGGAACTTGAGCTTTACTTTTCAAAGTTTTATGTCCACAGCACAGTTCCCAAAATAAACTACAAAACCAATTGCTTCAGGAGCCTCCAAGCCGTGACATTAAGGTGGCTGAAAGTCATCATTCTTGAAGAAATGTGAAGGAGCAGACTCAGAATCACTGTCCATCAGAGGAAGGCTGGGCAAAGCCCCTGGGGTGTGTGACAGCCTGCAGACAGATGGTACATAAGGCTTATGTATAAGCACTTGTTTTCATGAAGGACTGGGGGGAATAGAGAGAGAGGGTGAGGGAGAGTGAAAGAGAGGTATTTAAGAATTTGTAAATTCTTTCAAATTAATCAGGAAGAACAGGATATGCTTTTTAGCAGAATTGTGTATTTCCATGGAGAAATTCTGAATGTAAAAATGTAAGATGCAGTATTTTCTCTGATGCTAATCCTTACCCTGAGGTGCCTGTCCCTCCCTCCATCAAAAAGTGAAAAAGCAACTGAAAGCAGCTTCATGAAGCATACAGCTGTTCTCCCCGAAGAGCAGAGTTCCAGATCTCTTGCTAGCAGGGAGCTCAACTGAGCAGAGTCTTCCAATGCCCGTAGCCAAAGGTCGCTAGATGCTGATCAAGTTGAAGGTTTTGTGGGACCCTAGAGTTCCAATTCTTTTGGGCCCTGTGGATGAGTAGGATTGAGTCCGAAGGGACAAGAAATTCAGTTTGTGAACATGAGCTTGGGGAGATGTGTCTATCTGTATGGCTTAAGTTGCTCAGAACTTTGCCCCCTCCTCTTACTCATTTGTGAACCAGAGAGGAAGATCTCTTTATCCTGTGGTCGCTGGAAACACCTAAGGACTGAACTGTACTCAAGCATGCAGCTTTGAAACTGATTAAAAGTAGGCAAATGAATAAGTGAGCAGACAAATGACATACTTGCATAAAACAGAGATGCTAAAATGCTGGTTGTGCAGTGAGGAGGTGGGGGACATGTGCTGTTTGCTTTGATTGAGCTTGTGTGTATCAAAGCATCAGAATATGGAAGAGAACACTTCGACTGTCAAGTCTTCTATTCATCAACACCCCCTTTTCCATTCTGAGAGGCAAGAACGTGCCTATACTGAACGAACAGCATCTTTTTCACAAACTACTGTGATCCTATCTAAGATTTAGGGATTCTGTTTCTAATGAAAAAAGTAAATATTGGAGGAAGGTGGGAGTATCTTGGTGAGTCTTCCAAACTCGATTATTTCATATCGCATCCAAGGTTCTCAAAAGCAAATGGTGGCAGTGTTGTAAGGGAAGGAAAGGGATGATGGCTGCACACCTTTTTGGAGGACCCTGATGTAAGAGGGCCATAATCCTTTCATGTGTTACCCAGTGTGTTTATTTCCTCCACCACAGCTGGCTTTATTTTTTGGTGAAATCTTGACCCCACCCTCCATTGTATATCTTTGATTCTCTCCAGAACCCCTCCTTATGGAGCCTGAGGTTAGCTTTTGTATGACAAGGGGGGGTCTGTATTCTTCCATGTATTTAAGCACAAAATGTTTCCTTATGGCAGAATTTTGTTAAAAGTCTTCAATGTTGTTAACTCTTTGAAAGCGCTGCAGTCTGTAGGCAGCTGATTGCTCCATTGTGTGTCTTTGGGAAGGAGCCCTGTTGTTTGTGGTTCCTTGTCAGTGGCTCCTTGGTGGGCACATCCTATGAAGCAATACAGAGTCCTGGATGACAGAGCAGGCATCAAGGCTTTGATTTTTATCCAGGGAACTCCCTCCACTTTTCCTGTGGGACAGCAGGACCAGATAACCTAAGGAAGATCAAAAAGGGAAAAGTTTCCCTCAAAACACAGACTGGAACAAACAAACAAAAAAAGCAGTAAGCAAACGAAAACAAAACAGAAGGGGCAACACATGCCAGAGATGTGGCAGCATAGGGTTGGATCTTGAAGGGGAAAAATAAATTCAGGAAAGACTGACCAAGGGTATGGAATGACCATGACTGACAACGGAAGAGCTGATCTTTGTCTTTTAGTCATTGCTGATTTCAAAAAAGAAGAGGCTTTCCATGCAGGGGGAGCTGTGAGGTCAGAAGTGAGGCTTTGATGAGATGAAGATGACAGAGACCAGAGAGGAAGATGGCAGCAGTGTGAAGATGTTTCTGAAAGGATTGGCAGCAGGGCCAGGCACGGGCTTCGCAGGGTAGCCAGAGGTCTCCAGGGTTCTTAGGAAGAGGCAGGTATCATACAAAGCTCCAAGAAGGTGTTCAAGTTACAGAAGAGAATAAGCAACTGAGGCTGCTCAGAAAGGAAGACAGGGGAGTCCCATACAAGCCCAAGAAGGATTGGCCTTAGGCCTCAAGATTCCTCTTAAACTTGGATAGAAGGGTAGTGGTTCCCTATGGAGTCTTGTTCAGCTACACTAGGGTAGATATGATTCCCCTTTATTTAGTTACCATGTCACTAAGTCACTTTGTGAAAGCACAACATTTCATCTGTCTGTGATATTTTTGTTTTGTCACCTTTTCGGGGTTGACTAACAAATGACAAACATTGTATCGTACTAGCTCTAGCACACACTTTTACACTTAAGAAAACCTAGTTCAAGTCCTGACATTTCTTTTCAGTAAAAGTCATTCTGCTAGACCGAGATTATGTGTCCAATCTGTCAGGATCTTTCTATTTAATTTGAACTCACAATGTTTCCCTGACCTGCTTCGGCCTCATATCACCCACACATGAAAATATCTGCTGGGTGTCTTTCTCCACAGAGCTGTCTGTAGCTTTATTTTCATTTAACCAAACAGTGCACCACTTATCAACCTCCACCCGGCACCCCCGACACACATAGAGACTCCAGGGAAGAAAAATTAGATGGGTTGCTTTGATGCTAACTGTGAAAGGCTTTCTTCCTGAGGAATCCTCCCAAATTGGATTAAGTGGACTCATTTGTGGTTCGTGTTTCGTAGGGTTTACTTTTTCGTGAGGCAGGGATTTGAGAACTCTCCCTCTGTGTGTGTGTGTGTGTGTGTGTGTGTGTGTGTGTGTGTGTGTGTGTGCATTCTCACAAGTCATTGGATACTGCCACTTTGCAAGGCTCTCACATCTGGAATGCATCACCAACACGCTTGCTGGGAAAGTGAAAGTTCCAGAAAGAGCCTCATTTCCCCCTAGAACTGTGAAATTGAGCGGCCTAGTTTCTCCTGTGTTGTTGTAAGCTCACTGGAGTGTAATGTAAGCTACATTGTAAAGCATTTGGGATGCTCACCATTGAGCAATGCTTCCTGCCACACACTCCCCTTTATTTCTCACATTTCCCTCTAATTTCGGCACTGGCAATCTCTGATTATGGAAACGACTCGGCTTGTTCAACCTCTGTGTCACAACCATGTTGAGTTACCAAAGCCAATCTATCTATTGTTTTCAAAGACAATTATCTATGCAAGCAATTTATCATCACCTCCGCTCAAGCAACCAAGGTTCAGGGACTTTCTATGCCACTCAGAGCAAATCCATGTGTTCCTTACCGCTGCCCACCCCCCAACCCCACGTCCCCGCAATCAGTAATTTGACTCAGTGGGTTTAATTCGAAGCAGGCACTCGCATTCTTTAGATTATTTGTCTGTCTTCCAGGAAATCAGGGAGAGCAATAAAAACAAGCACCTACCTTAAATTAAACCACGAAGGGGAACGGGATTCAGTGAATGAAGAATCACAAATTTTTTAAAGTGGCACAAACAGAAAATATTTTGAAGTCCCACCTGGCCAAGTTACACTCCCTCTGCTCCTTTTTCTTCCTTTCCTCCTAGTACTCAACGTGCACCCCCCAACCCCGCAACCCCACCCGCACCCCCTCGTCCCCAGCCCCAAGAGCGATGATTGTCAGTCAAATTCTTGGCTTCCCCAATCCTTGCTTGTTCTTGCTTCTTCTCATCCTCCTGCCCCCTGCAGGTGAACGCACCTGGGATCCCAGACTAACAGATGTGGTCTAGCGATTTCTCTGCGTCTCGAACAGCAGCAAGGGAATTAGCAGCACACTTGTCTTTTCGGAGACATCCTAGATGAATTAATTCCCCTTTGAGTTAACTCCAGCCTGGCTAACTACAGTAAACACATGTCCTGGGATGGAGAAGGGGTTGGCAGATTTCCTGGAAAACCAGATAGGTTTTCTTCCTTGTGATTATGTTGAGCTTTCTCTTGCCCCAGGTTTAAAAGAACAGGTCTAATCTTTAATTTAGCTTTCCTTGTTTGAATGACCTGGATGGGACAAGATAATGGTGGGTTAGCAGAAGTCATTACATGTACACTTCATGTCTAAGACAGGGTTATCTCCAGGAAATCTGCATTCGTCTACTATTTCCTAAATGTAAGGAGACCAGAAAGTGTCCCTTTGAATACCCTTTAACTAGACATGTTGAGAGTTCATTACTTTTTAAAATTTCATTAAAATCTCTGCAGGTTTTAAGTATAATCTCTTACCCTTCTCTTTTACTTTGTAGTTATTTTGTTGTTGTTTCTTGGGATAACTTTCTAAGAATTATCCTTTTGGAGATGTCTATAGTCTTAGACTAGTCTAGGTATTCATGGTGCTTATGTATACTATGTATTTCTGTTTATCTATTTACCGTTTGGTATGGTTTTGAATTGTTACTATAGTTCTATGCATTGAAGGGAGTTTCAAACAGATCTTTCTTTCCCTTCCTTCTCTCCCTTCCTCCTTTTCTCCTTACTTCCTTCCTCCTCTCTCTTCTTTCTTTCTTTCATTCATTCTTTCTTTTTCCTTCCTTTCATTCATTCTTTCTTTTTCCTTCCTTTCTTCCTTTCTTCCTTCCTTCCTTTCTTTCTTTCTTTTCTTGTGACAGGGATTCAGGATATGAAGCATTAGCTGAATTATGACTTAACGTGAATGCCAACTGGCTTTGAACTCACAGAGATCCTCCTGCCTCTGCTTCCTGGGTTCTGCAAAGCATGAGTATGCCTGTATGCTTTCCTTGATTGAAACAAGATAGCACCCTGTATCATAGAGCTTTGCAGCCCTAATTCCCAGAAGTCTTTCTTCTTCTGCCTCCTGAGAGCTGGAGTTCCAGGCACAGCCATACACCTGCTGTGGGAATGAGTTTGAATGTGCATCTGATAGTCTCTCTCTCTCTCTCTCTCTCTCTCTCTCTCTCTCTCTCTCCACTTTATGAGTTTTCTGTGGAATGAAGGTGTGCGGTAATCAATGTAACTGATAAAAGTATATGAGTTAAATGACACCAAATGCTAGAAAAAAATCTAACAAAGAAATGGTCTGTTCTTCAGATTTAAAATATTTAAAAAAAAATGCAGCTTCAAAGATGACTCAACTCTTAGGGGATTATGACAAACCTCCCAGATATGAATTACTAGCTCAGTTAGCAACCGTATGATACAGGGACTGGCTTTCGCACTATAGCCCTATTTTTCTTGTTATTAAAACTTCTGTTACATAACATGGAAAACCTTTCAACACCGGCACTCCAGCTCTGTCCCACGGCCTGTGTTCCTCGTCTGTGAGATGTGCATCTGTGGTGCTTAAAGAGGACATTGGCATGAGTGGCACTGTAGTTATTTCCCACGGCATTTTAAAAATCCATTTCTGTATTACATATTCCAATCTAGTGAAAATTAGATCTCCTCTATTTGCATTTGGCATCCGCACTTGTTGGCCGTGGCATGCGATGTGATTTTAAGCTGCTCATGTACATTTTAGGAGGAGATTGATTTACACTGGTCTTTGCCTGAGACAAGCACAACTTAAATTAATTCCTATTGATCCAGAAACATTTAAGATTGGCTTTGGACAATTTAAGAACAGAAGGCTTTTGGATCTCTGTGAAGCATTTTGCTGGGCATTGCTGTCATGTAGATAAAAGCATGGAACTGTGTAGGCCCACCCTTCTTTGCCCCAGACTCATCATTTGTCACTGCATACCCCCAGGCCAGTTCCATCTCCAGATGCCGCGATGTCTACCCAGCTGTTAGAGTATGTGCGATTTGCAAATAACAACATAAATAGCACATCCAAGACATTGCTTCTTCGGCTGCGGCTTTGCCATTAAGGCTCAGATATATTTAGAGTAAGGAATGATCCTTTGGTAAGTTGTAACTGGGAGGGAGTTGAAGGAACGGCTGTAGAAATTGAAAAGTGCTAGTTCTCAAATGAAGTTATTTGCCACAACGTTTTCATAGCAACTCAAACCGAGCCATACCAGTCAAATTTCTCGCAAGCACGCAATCAGAGTGTGCCAGTTTTAAGGGTATGTAATAATGTACCTGTGCATTATTTAAGACAAAACAGCACCAGACACTTCTGACAAGTTGTCTTTAGCATTGGGAGGAATATTTCTGATTGCTTTGATTGCAAGACTGCCCTGTCAGAGTTGCTGGAATTGGGCTAAGAAAGAGATGGGTTCTGGATTCTAGCAGTAGCTATGATCATCTTGTCACAGGGACAAAATCTCCCAGTACTTGTTAATCGCTTAGTATTTTTAACTTCTCAGCTTATAAACACCATAAACCATTTCTGTGGTACCTGTACCTACATGTCCTTCCTACATGGTCAGCTTTTCATCCCTATCTTTCCGTGCCCTTTAAGTGGCTAGACTCTCATACATACATGGCTTCTTAGCTACTTCTATTAGCCCTTCTGAATGGGGCATATAAAATGCAAGACCTAAGATATTGTACTAGTCGGTCGGTCAATTTTGTATTCCAGATCATGGCAATGCTTTACCTATACCCACCATTATATTTCTGTATGCTGCTCAGGTGGTTTGCTGACTGGAATGTAGTTTTCTTTTCTTTTTTCTTTTTTCTTCCACTGCATGTGTAGTTGCCTTTGAAACCACAGACAGGCCACTCATATCCAGAGGGGCAATGGCGCATGGTCAAGTACAGTGACTGGAACTGATTCTCTCTTCTTGGATGGCTTCAGACAGAGAAAATTATCCATCTGGGCCAGGCAGTCCATCTTTCTGGAACATCATGAAGCTACATTGCTAATAACATAGTCAGTGCGATAAGTTGTTCTTCCTGAATAATTCACCCACTCGGGAAGATTTCTGAATGTCTGTTGTCTATTTGAACATATGGCTTAGGGTCATTATTTTAAAGCATGAATTATCAACAGAATTTCAATACAGTTGAAGTAAGCTAACTTACTTTTGAAGTGTTACAAATATAATCAGAATAGTTTTATAAAGTAGTGTGTTTCCTCAAAGCCTGTGCCTGAGACAGGGTGTGGAAATTGGGAGCTTTCCCCATCCTTACCTCATAGCACAGTGAGTGTGGGCTCTGACCCATCTCCCTTGGCCTGGTTGACTGTTCCTCCCACAGCACAGGGTCTTCACCTGGACCTCTGTGTCTCTGCTTGTTCTTTCCACATCCTTTTGCTGGTTCCCAAGTTCACTGTTATTCCAACATTAAAGAGCTGCTTAGCTCAGGTCTTGGCTAACATCTGTAAACATTTATTCCTGGGGATCTAGCTAGGCATGGGACTTGCTCTGCTGATAAATTCCCCTCAGCCTTTCCTGCCCAAACCCTCCCTGTGTACTTTATCTTGGTCATACATCTACTTACTCAATGCTTCTACCAAGCATTTAAAATGTATTGTCTCCCAAACCAACGAATCTGTTTAACACGACACTGGAAAACTGCATGCAAAGGCAGGACGGCATATGCCTTTATTCTCATCATTCAGGAGGAAGAGGAGTGTGGATTTCTTCACTCCAGGCCATCCTGGTCTACACAATGAGTTCCAGGCTAACCAGAACTATATAATAAAAACAAACAAGCCAAAACCTCTTCTTTCCAATTTTTTTCCATGTCAGCCCATGGCAATTCCTTTCTTCCATTTATGACAATTTCATGGTGTTCTTTACTACTTTGCTGTTTCCATGCTCAGAAACCTTGTCAGCACACCCTTCTCTACTTCTATGCATCGCTCAGCCACACAGCCTTATATAGAACACTCTAGTGTCTCTTATATAGTCCACTTGTCCCTGTCACTCTCACCCTTCAGTGAAGACTAGTGCTGTAGCCTTTGTGTTTTCTCCTTGTTTCACCCCTGTGCCCCTGCGGGCTGTCACTAACATTGCAGCTGCGGTGACTGAAAGCCCTGTGGGTCCATGAACCTGCTCTGCCCCTAACCTTCCTGGAAGTCATTTAAGCAAGCTTAGTCCTTATGACATCCACAGGAGCCTTCCTTCCTACTGTTGTCCCATTCGCCTACTCTTTGCGATCTTCCACTTCCTTCCTTTGCCCCGTTTTCTTCAGCTCTTGCTTGAAAGCAATATTTGTCAAGATGGCACTTATAGATAAAAATAGCAAGTGGGTATTCAGTTTTTCTCTTCTTTTTACTCTATATAACGAAATTTTGACTTGATGTATCAAATGCCTTAATTGCATATATGTAACAAAATACAACATACCTTGTTGCTTAAGTATTTATTTTTGCATTTATCTATCATCTGTGTGTACATGTGTGCACGCATTAATGAGCATATGCATGGATCACAGCATACATGTGGAGGTCAGAGGACAACTTATGGGAGTTAGTTTTTTTCATCCACCATGTGGGTTTAGGGGATATAAGTGAGTTTGTCCTGATCTTTCTTGCTAAACTATTGCACCAGTGCTCAGAAATATATTTGTTACATTATGGAGGCTACATATCTCATAGGAGGTGTTCATACATGGCTGGCTTCTTTGAAGGGCCCTCTCTGTACATAAGATGTACCGCTAACTCCTCGTGTCATATAGAACTAGAGAGCACTAACCTCTTTCTCTTGATTAAGGCACTGACGCCATCAGGAGTGCTATACTTTACTTAATTCTAATCACTTCCAAAATTGTCACCAGTTTCTTGGAGGTTTGAGTTAAAAAATAATAGAGAAATACAGAAGCATATCTACCATAGCACCATGTACTGACTTTTTTTTTAATTATTATTATTGATCTTTTGAACAAGAAGGTGTTTCATGAGTCCTGGGATTGTAATTGTTATTTAATTTGGAGACTACAGTAGGTAGGCTGTCAGTTATATTTAAATCAATAAGCAAATTACAGTGGCAAATGGTCTTTTTTAAGATTGACATGATACCCTTGGATTTTGACGGATTCTCTTGCATATTTAATCTTCATTTCCATTGGAGAGATGAACAACAGAAGATTAGTAGGAAATAAGCTGAAGAGTCAGAGACTAGAAGGGAGTGTTGAAATGGTTTTAGGCAGAGATAAAGATCTGGAAGCCACAACAAAAAAGGGCAATGGCTGATTATTGTGGAACAGGTCACAGTGCTCCGGCTAGTGTGCTAACTTATTGCTGCTGGGAGAAAGTGGATGGAGAGCTGTGAGTTGAAACAATATGGTTTCCCTTGTCTCTGCATGCTTACCCTGTCTACCGAGGAGTGTGTTTTTCTAAAGTAACTAAAGTGAGTAACTGCAAATGTCTCCATGTCCACTCTAACTTATAGGTCACCTGCTTCAGAGTCTTGGCTTGAGAGGAGGCAAAAGAAATCTCGAGAAAAGTTGAAAATAATCTATTGTGCATTGCTTTGTAAATTTCCCATCAATGCTCAGTCTGAAAAGAAAGAAGTGTGGGCTGTTAAAAACTTACTTTCGAGCTTATGAGCAATTGTGTTTAGGTCAAATACATTGTAGACCATGATAAACTGGTTGTCCTATAGAGCGCACCTTTTCTTAGCTGTTATACAGCATTTTTAAATCAGACTAAAACTGCATTTTAATTGGTTTCAAGCCAAAAAACCCATGCTATTTTTGAAAATGTAAGCTTATAAAAAATGAATAATGCTGCTATGTAGAAGAGAGTTAAACGTTACCGTTTCAGAAAGTCTAAGCAATGTTACATGCTATGACTGAACTAGGAAGAGGCAGATGAGAACAGTTCTTTCTGACCTTCTCGAAAGAAAGGTGCATTAAACAGTCACCCTGTGCATGTAGCACTCAGTCTAAATCAGGAAACTGTGGGGGAGGAAACTCAACCAAATCTGCTCCTGCTGGCTCTCCACTGCACTCAGCAGATGTGAGCACCTGGCTGGGAGTGGGAGTGCTAACCTCTCGTCTGATTAGCCAGACATGAAAACAAAAACACCGTTCTATTTTCTGTTACCCATATTGCTCCTTTATGAAGCAATTTATTTGTTATTACCCCCCTTATTAAAATAGGAACAAAACCTTCACTGGGCAGTAGAGATGGCTCGTGGTTAAGGGCACTTGCTGCTCTTGCTGAGTCTCTGAGTAAATTTCCCATCACCTCCATGGAGTAACTTCCAACAATCTGTATTTCCAGCTCCAGGTGATCCAGTATGCTCTTCTTACTTCTGCAGATAGACGTGTGCGTGTGCCCATGCGTGCACACGGGAGTGTAAAAAAAAATGTTATCTCTGCACTCTGTACTTCTGTACAGCTACCTTGCCTCCCCACACTCTGAAATGTGAAACTTGGGCCAAACATCCCTGTTTCCATAATGTGTTTGGCACAGTTTATTTTTATACTTCGAACCAGACAGGTGCTTGACACTGGACAACGCTTGTTTGTCAGGCCACCTTTAGACAGAATCTCTTTTATATCTTATGTTCACCAAGAGGTGGTCTGTGAATTTGTCATTATGTCTCTTGGTGCTGTTGTCTCGGAATTTATCTTCTCCCTGTTTCCTAATAGCATCTCAAAGAGAGAGAACTCTGGATAAATATGTGTCCGTTTCCAATGCCTTCTTTACACTTCTTAATATTCTATTATATGATACCATGGTAAGAATTCTAGGGGAAGAAAGGCCTTGCTGCCTCTGACTGACCTCGGAAAACTCTGGACTCAAACTTTACATGTAACGATTATTTATCCAGAGGGCCTGATTTTCACAATGCTGTTTTGTCACACAAATTCTAAGGAGTTTTAGGAGTGCCTGACTTCATGACTTTCCCTGATCTCTTCTCCTTCTGTGTGTATAAAACCGTGATCCTTGCAGAGGAAATGACATTTTCTGCTTTGAATTGGCACAGTGCATACAGAAGACTGAACTCAGGCAGTTTCTGGTGCATGAGGCTCTCGAACTGCATGAGGCTCTTGAACTGTGAAAGATTCCCAGAACCCCAGGTCATCTGTAGATCTGTGAGTCAAGCAGCGCTTTGAGAGCTTCTTGTGAAACAGCTCTGGGTCTTTCCACAGCAGCACATGCATTTTAATCTTGTCCTCTGTGCATGATGTCTTGGGATGCATCAATGGAAGGCATGTAGGAAGAGACACAGGTTAGGATATGTCAGGTATATGACTCATGAAGATTTAAAGGTGTACCCAATAGCTTTGGTGAATCTAATTGAAATTACTCGAGAGACAGACACCTCTGTGGCTCTGGGGAATGGAATTGAGGAAGCTACGTACTGCTTTGCATGGTTATAGAGAAAATTGTGACAGAATCAAGTTCCACATTGGAATCAGTAAAGCTTATTAGAAGAGTAGTTATGAGAGGATGAACAGAATCTTTTTCCTGTTTGTTTTCATATTCCAACTTTTGTCTAAATGTTTTCTGTAGGTAATATTGGGAGGGTTTTGAGAGGATTTTTTCGGTAATGGAGAATTATTTGAAGCAGACTTTTGTAAAATAATCACCAATATGTATAAGCTTAGTTAACCTACAAAATGATGTGGGAAGTCAAGCCCAGGGCAGTGATGCAGAGAGATTAGATGAGTAGATGTGAATGAAAGCAGAGGAGGCCAGAGTCAGAGCCAGCCTGGCATCGGAATGATTTCGGCTCCTCCAGAGGAAATCAGTTCCGTCTTCCTGTGGTGAACTAAAAGCTCTGGATGCACAGGCACCTTGTGTTTTCCATTTGTGTATGAGTTAGAGGGGGCAAAGCAGGCATAGAGATATCTTTGAGTTTACTTGAAAAGCACAAGATGTTTCAAGACATAAAATTTACCAACTGCACAGTCTTACCAGATCAATGATGCTTCCATGGAGATTTGTGGGATTCCTATGCCTCTGGATCTTAACAACATACCCAAAGTTATTGTCAGTTCATACTTTGCATTTTCATGGAACTTTTGTGTTCAGCATTCTTATGCAAGTTAGTTAAACTCTTGGTAGGTTCTTGTCTTCTCTGATGCACTCAGTTCACTTTAAGGATGCAGTAAAGCGGATCCTCTGGGAAAGAGATTTATACTGAGAAGCTGAAAAAGAAGAGATCCCTGTCAGAGACTTTCTGCAGAACAAATCCCAGTTTAAGAAGCTTTAGGAAGTCTAATAACATAAAACAAACAAATAACAAAAATCCAGGCACTCCATTTAATGCCAATTAGGAGCAGAATGGGATGACATGATTAGATCACCACCAATCAAATGAACCATCATCTACTGAGTTAAAGCCCTGTAAACCCAGAGTCAAACATGGTGGGAACCTAAATGCACTTAACTTTTGCTTTGATAGCTGCCTTGATCAAATTCTTTCATAACTCTTCACCCTAGCCACCTACGATACAAAGAAGAGATAGTAAACGATTCTTTCCATCTAATAAAGCAAGGATGAAATGTTGTGACTGCTTGATCATGCTGGAAGGTGAAGGGATACAAGGAGAGAAAATAGAGGGCATTAGAGAGCTCCAGGTTCTTCCAGCAGAATCTACAGTGGTACTATAAACAATGAATAATAGAGCCGGAAATGACAAATCAACAAGTAAGTAGCTGGAATGCTCTAACAGAAATACCATTGCAGATGCTGCGCCGTCAGTGTCCTAGAAAACATAGCATTAGAGTCTCCTCATACAGTTCACGTCTCTTCAAAGAGCCAGGCAATTCCACCATGTTTCTCCAACAGGTAGCCTGTCACACAATTAATTCTTCATGGTTTTTACTTTCAATTTCAAGGCTGACACACTGGAGTTGGTTTGGTTGGTTCCCTTTACGTGCTAGCTTCAGAGGAACTTGGGGAATTTCGCTCTTTATCTTTGTACTAGAGATGTGAAAATAACTTGGAAGGGTATCCACAAGCTCATCAAAGTGCTTGTCAATATCTGCCACCAATGAAGCTGTACGGAAATGTGTCGCAGGGGCTGGAGTTACCTTGATGCTTGACTGTTGTGCCTTATTTAAAATCTGCAATCAGAATGCAGTCTTATTAGGTAGAGAACTTGGAGAAATCCAGACATGCTTATTCCTAGATTTTTAACTAAAACAGGCTGGAGTGCTTGGATCTTTTAAAAACCGATGTGAGCCACACATTTTGGTAAAGAATTTTGTCTTTGAAATTTTGGAAAGATAAAGTATTGGTTGGAAATGAATGAAGCTGCTCATTGGAATAAGAGCCTATGTGTATTAAAGTAACTGGAAATATACAAAGTGTATCACATCTTGTGTAAATCTCATTCACTTCATTAATGAGTAGTTGAAACAACGTTTCCATTTTTCTTTTACACTTTTCCTTTCTAAAAGTGTCCTTCTAAATTGGCCAGTGTAAACCACTACTTTGTTTTGTAGGTGCCCCATCATTTTTATTTACAGGCCAGTATTTCATTTACCCACTTGCTTATAATGTTCTTGAAGACACTCAACTTTTGCTACAATGTACTCTCAACTGCACAATGCCAATGCTCAAGTTTTCTTGTCCCTTAACTAAAGAAAGTCTGGATGGATGGTCCAGTGTCCCTCAGAGATGTTGTCTCTTTCTAGGACATTTCAGTGGACATTCTTTGGGTTGGTTTAGAAGAGTGGCCTTGATCTGTACCCAGAGCTGGGACTGTCTCCCAACCCCCTGTGCCCAGGTCCTGCTCAGAGAGAGCTGTTCTCCCAGGAGTTCCCTCACTCTTAAGATCACAGGCTCACAGGCCTCAGGAGGGACAAGCTCCAGTCAGAGACAGCAAGACCAACTAACACCAGAGATATCCAGATGGCAAAAGGCCAGGGCAAGAACCTAAGCAACAGAAACCAAGGCTAGTTGGCATCATTAGAGGCCCGTTCCCCCACCACAGCAAGTCCTGGATATCCCAACACACCGGAAAAGCAAGACTTGATTTAAAATTACATCTCATGATAATGATCGAAAATAACTCAGGAATCAAAATACAGGAGAGGTAAGCAAGTATAAGTGTGGCATTGCTGAAGAAAACATGTCACTGCAGACAGACTTTGAACTTTTATAGTCTTGTGTCACATCCAGTTCACTGTCTATGTTTGAGCACATGAGCTCTCAGCTTTCTGCTCTGGCTTCTTCACCTGTCACTTGCTATCTGGCTTCCCGGCTGTGATGGACTCTTATCTCTCTGGAATCATAGGCCAAAATAAACTCTTCACCTACAACTTGCCTTGGTCATGGCCATGGTGTTTCCTCACAGCAAGAGAAAAGTGAGTGACACAGTGCCCATAGCATTTAAAAGAGAAATGAATTTCTCTAGTTTAATAGAAACATGGGTGCCATATTTAATTCTGCATAGACATACTCATGTATTCTCTTGTCAACCAGCTGTCTACACCAAGGGCTTTTGTACTTTTGATGTCTCACTATCCAGCCATGCCAAGGGATGCTTTGGCTATGTGGCAGTGGCAAACTAAGCATTCTACCATCACAAGCTCATAGCCTTTCTAAATCCATGAGTCCTAAGTAGACCAGGTATATCACCTTCTTGTACGTTATTATTCGTTTATAAACAAAAATGTGGAGAAGGTGTCTAAGGGCAGCTTTACCCACATTGCCAGTTTCTACCATAGGACTATGTTCTCAGTGAATGAAAATTACTTAAAGCAATAGTCATGATTTCCTTTTTTTTCTACCTGGAAGACATGGCCTAGATCCATGCGGTCAAGGACCTATCCAGTAGCTCTACCCAGCTCTTTCAACCTTTCTGGTTTTGCATTATATTTTTTCCTCACTTTGTCTCTTTTGCACCACATAAAAGCAGCTAAGGCCTACCCGTTTCTTCTTTGAACATAGGAGTCTCTACAAGCTCAGCCACCGTACAAATAGCTCAAATTTAAATGTTCCCGAGGGTCATTTAAAGTTGAAATTTAATGATATAGAACATGCAGATGAAAGATGGAAAATCATTAAACCATGTCTTTGTTTTCTTTTATAGTGAAAAAAAATATAAATGTTGAAATGTTAAGGGAACTATTAGCAAGATAGAAAGAATGATTTGAGAAAACACCCTCTAATGTTACTTCCTTTCATGAGAATTTGTGAGAGTTATAAACGTCAAGCTGCACAACTTGTGGATCTGAGAATTTAACACAAATTCTTCCTACACACTGAGCATCCTTGTGCTCTTGTAGATGAAGTCGAGGTCTCAGTCCAAATTGCCGATCATAGATGCAGATACCACACTGTCAGGATTGTCAGCAGCGGGGCGGGGGTGGTAGTGGGGGTGGCATGGATTACTGAACTGTGAGCATTGCCTCTTCAAACCGCATCCTCTGCATCTCATTTAAGAGTTGCAGTATTAGAGCTTTTAACCTGTAAAATAGATTCCAAAGTTTCTGTTGGAGTAAGTCTTAATGTCTCAAACTTTGATTTTAATGTCATAATTTATATGTTAATGGATCTTTGTATATTTAAAGAGTGTCTGCCGAAAATAGCCATTTAAAAACATTTTACTATTTATAGAATGATAATTTGTCAATTGTTAAAGATGACGGCTTCTCAAACATGCATATTGCTTGCTTTTGGTATTATTTAAAACATACATATTACCTAATTTTTTCCTTGGGATGAGTACACTGCAATTGGTAAGTAATGACACGTTATTTTTATTATTATTGCAATCTATAACATAGATTAAATTCATAGATTTATTAAAATCATAGATTATTAAAATCATAGTAGGAATCCTAGTTGCTATCCTGACTCTGAGCACAGAAATAAATTTAAATATTTTTGAAGTCTATATTGTTATAAGTTGTTCAGAGTCTATGACTATAGTATTGTTAGAATTTACCTATGCTAGAACTGGGATTCACGACCAGGGTCTGTGGTTTCGAGAGCCTGTGCTTATGAGCACAAGCAAATATGGTCATTTTCATAGCAGCCCGTGGAATAGTCTATTTATAAAAGTCTATGGTATGTAGATATTTTGCATATTTATGGCTTATGTAGATGTATGTATGCAGTTTTGCATGTATGAAGGCAAAGGTATATGTGCAGGTGCATTGTGCACATGTGTGCTCATGTATGTGAAGGTATAAAGTTGATGCCAGTTGTCTTGATTAATTGCCTCCCAACGAAGAAACTAAGGCGGGGCCTCTCTAGAACACAGAGCTGTTTTAGCTACTCTTAATGAGCTTGCTCAGAAGAATCACTGTCTCCCTCTATCCTTCTCCCATGAGTGATGTGACTAGAGGCAGGCAGCCACGAGTAACTGACATTTGCACAGGTTCGAAGGACTGAGAAACCTGGTCAATACTATTTACATGCTCAGCTATCTCCCTGAGTTCTCCTTATCCTTTCATGGTGCCTGCCCAGTAGATTGGGTAGCAATCATGACCTTAGAAGAAAATGAAATGGAATTTAAATTAGAAAAATTGAGAATTTATGTAAGACTCTGTTGGGGGAGGAAATCATGCAGAAGCCTGGTGTGACCTCAAGTTTCAGGCCAATCTCCAAATGGACTAAAGGAATTGGTATTCAGCATGCTCTTGTACACACACACACACACACACACACACACACACACACACACACCATAAACATACACATACACATACACATATCCAATCCCTGTCACCACCACCAAGAGAGGAAACTTCCTTCTGAGTACTGGAGAATAGAAGGCAGAAAAAGCTATTGGATAAGGCCACCTACAAGAATAGTTCTAGGCTAAGTGCAGGATCAACGCTGGAGATGAGGCTGTGTGAGCCAAATGGAAAATAACTTGGCACTAATGTCCCAGTCCTGTCTCCACACACTTCTCCCTTCTGGACAATATTTCTGACTCTGCCGTCATTATATTTAATCTCTTTTCATTAAGCTGACCCATTCATAAGTAATAGAGATTTGGGGAACACCAAATGGAGCATCAGACATAGCTTGTCGTTATGGATCATGATTCATTTCTGATAAGGTCCTTTGGAGTTCTGATTCTATCTTCAGAAAACAGACCCTTATACCTTGCTGTAAGCAGCACAGAAGTCTCTGCAAATCCTTTCAAAGTATTGAATTTTTAGTCCCAGCCCAAGAAGTAATCAGTGCCAGAAGCAAGGAGTCGTTTGTGTCATTTTTAATTTGAGGCAACTCTAATATAGCAATCCAAACACAGGTATCTGGAATCTTCATAAAGCAATGGCTCCAACCTATTGCATGTGCTAGACACCTAGTTAGGGTTTCTGTGTCCCAAAATCCAGGGACTTCCCAGTAGGCCCAGCCCTGTAAGTATGTACTGTTGTACTGCTTAGACACATTTTCCCCTAACCTCATTGAATCCTAGGTGGACTGGCCTCCCTCTGTTGTCTCCTCACTGTCACAGTGAACCGGTTACTGTCACTGGAGAAAGCATGCCAGTCCTCTTGGTCGCCCAATATAGAAAATGTCCTAAGACTCCTGAATTCATGAGTAATCTTTGCTGTTGTTGCTATAATTACCCATTTCCCATCATTTTTACTACTTTAATTTTTTATGTTTTACTAAATATGATAATGAACACATGCATTGAACCACTTCATCTACACGGCTTTCCATCCTCTCCTTCCAACATGGCAGGTGAAAACTGAGACTCGGGAGTTAGATGGCCTTGTGGTATCTGTTGGAGAAGGTGTAAAAATATCCTGAGATAGAAAGGAAATCCCACAGTCCCAGAAGACATCGGCTGATGCCACATTGCAGTGACTTTCACTTAATAGACTCTCTGCCGCCCAACAAATAAATATTTCCATTTGCTCTATTCTCATATGCTCTTGAAATATCTATTGAAAAAAATTTCTATGTCTCCAGTAACTTGTATTCAGGCTTTGCTTACATGCTCCTGTGACAGATTAGAATATAATAAACATGTGAGGAAGACACCAGCCCACTAAACTCCATGGACCAAATAAATACCTTGTTCTTCCAGGAACAGAGAAAGATTATGTGGTACCCGAATTCTAACAGTTTCAAGGATACTCCATGAAGACAAGAGTAGAGAAGTGCAAATTTAAAAATGGTCCCTCCCTTCCTAAGCAAGCAAAGGGTCTATGAACTTCTACTAGGCTACTGATCAATGCCACCAGGGCTGGCACTTTGTGACCTGTGGTCAGGACCTAAAAAGAGAAATGAGGAGGAGACATAGGATCCCAGGACCATAAAGTCCTCCAAACCTTGAAAGGAGTAAGGGAACCTGTTCTGTGAAAAAGAATGAATAAGCCCTCTTCTGCATCCCAGGGGGTGAGGAGGGGATAGAGAAAACTAGATCAGACTTTGCTACGTGGTCATGTGGCAGTCAGTGACAGCCAGGAGGAAAAGGTAGAGCTTGTTATTTTGAAGAGTGTAGAGTTATAAGGAGAGCATTAAGCAAGCAATGATGCTAGGTCAAGTAAACAAACAATACAAACCATGCAGTGTGGAAAGAGATGGAGAGGGAAGTGGGTGCTTGAAGACCAGGCACCAGGCAGCAGACTGGGGAGCACTGAGAAAGACTCCGCCGAGCAAGGAGTAGGCAGCAGCGGTTGGATGAGCTGGATGTCTAGACCAGGGTGGGGTAGTGTGTGATGCAGGCACTAGATGGGTGGAAGAAGAGAGGTCATAAAGGTATTTGCAATGCTGCTTTATTTGGATCTCTGAAAACCCCCTTTTTCCTTCTTTACAAAATGATCGTATTCACAGTTAGTTATGATGCTCAGGAAACCATCTTCATCAATAATGAGGAATCAGTCTCTCACATTATTAAACAAGAAGTGATCTTAATCCAAGTCAAAACTTATGTCCAGAGTCTGGTCCAGTTGGAGGCAGGGACACCACTTAGGTCCAGTGCTTTACTATTTGTCACAACAGTAAGTCCTGTCCATAGGCAAAGCTACAAACTTAGTACGGAACCAGGGTTTTGCTTCTTAGAAAAATTCTCAGCATTGAACTAAACCCCTAACACTCACTGTGCATCTCTCTCTCTCTCTCTCTCTCTCTCTCTCTCTCTCTCTCTTTCTCTCTCACACACACACACACACACACACAGAGAGAGAGAGAGAGAGAGAGAGAGAGAGAGAGAGAGACAGAGAGAGAGAGAGAGACAGAGAGAGAGACTGTGAGAGAGAGCACCAGCACCAGCGCCATAGCCTTGTGCCTTCTTGGCAAGTGCTCTCTACTCTTAAACTTGTCCTCAGCTCATTAATAACATTTATACTTTGAGATAAACTGGTTTACTTTTGAGGGTGACAATGCTGTCATGGTATAGTGTGGAGGTCAGAGAACAATGTTCAGGGGTCACTTGTCTTCTCCTATATGGATACCAGGGATTGAACTCAGATCCCCAGGCTTGGTGGTTCATGTGCTTTTAGACACTGTGCTTTGTCCCTGCCTAGATGAGCATTTTAAATTGATGCCAATATCCTAGATTTCTGTGGGCACTCTAATTCTAGGTTGCTCTTTTTTACTCATAAAGGCTACCAGATGGTTACTTATCATTAAATGCCAATCATCTTTGTTTTCGATATATTTGTAATATATATTAAATATCACATGTGACTTGAAATGGGCCTGTTTTAAATGTCAACTTGGTAAGGCTTACATATAGTGCAGAAACTTATTTCTTCTGCCTCCTTTATTTCTTGCCCCCCTTTGTTGCCCCCAACACATCTCCTTCTTCCTGTTAGCTAACCCCTTTTTCACCCCCTCCATTCTTCTCTCCACTTATTTGAGCATTTTCTGGCATGCATATTCTTGATAAAGCCCAAAGCAATTTATGGTCAGAAAGGTTTCTTTAGAAAGACTTCTTCCTTTCATGGTGTATAAATGGCTGCAGAGTCATTGAGGATCGGAATTAGTGATGCTTTCACTAATCTGAATGTTCATTGTTAAAGTGTGAACTGGAAGGTTCATCATGAGCCCTGCAGTGCAATTTTTTTTAAAGGCTTACTGTTTGGCCAAGTGTGACTTTTGAAGTGTGACTTGTGAATGTCACGTTAGGTTTATGCATATGAATCTACAGTTTTAGAAAGAGCAAAAATGATTTTGTGTTTGTCTCTGAATGTTCAAACTTCTCACTGTATCTTTCAGCAGTGCTTTCTGTCCTGACTAATAGTTTGGATAATTTGCAAGATAGGGCAACCATTTTCTTGCCAGGATGCAATCCAGAGTAGCAGCTCTCTTCCTGCATGTTAATGAAGTCCACCCTCAAACATTTTACCTGCTCTCTCAGGGGTTAGCAGCTTACATTTATCACCTGAATGACAGCTGTTTCTAACTACTTTTCTCTGAAAAGTAATAAGAAATTAAATAAACCTTTCGCATGCTAATCACTGACATTCCAAAATGACAGTTGAAAAGTACTCAGTGTAAGTCTGAGAACAACTCAAATTAAAGGATTTTGTCTCTATCAGCCAGTCATTGAATTTTGACTAGATGTTTGTGACGTGTAGGCAGAAGGGTGGCAGGTGGCTGGTGAGACAGTAATATCAGAAGTGATGATGAATCATTTCAAATACATTAAGTGTCTGTATTTAACAAATTGGACAATATACTCTTTATGCAGTGTGAGTGATAGAGACTTTTGTTTTAATCCACTTTTGCCTTTTTCTATAAAACAACCAGCAGATAGAAGATGCAAAATTATGGTTTTTAACAGGATCTTTTTCTTTGATGGTATAATCCACTTTTCTGGAATCTTACTATTCCTGTAATCATATTGTTTTCCTCTAAACAACAATGACTAGAGTTAGTAGCATTTGTCTGAGTCCCCTTAGCAGAACTTTGAATATAATAAACTTGCATATAGCGAAGCTATAGAAAGGATATCTTAACCCTCAATAAGGACTGGAGTCCAGATACTGGATGCTCCGATCATTTGCCTTGTTTAAAGAAACCTGCTAAACAGTGATCACTTTTCTATATTCCTGATCCTCTGTAAGGCAGCAGAGTTCATTTAGAAATTGTGTAAACCTCCCCATATATGTCCCTCCTTAATGTAAGTTTCTTTTTTGTTTTGTTTTGAATATTTGTTTTCATTCAGTATTTACAGTATCCAAAGTTGTCCTCTTTGAGTACCCAATTGCACGACTCTTAAATTATAGATGCTTGTGTGGTTATTTTCATATCAAAACAATTTGAAATTTTATTACCCTCAAATGTGCTTGGGCCTTGTGATATTTCTTCATAGTCAAATGTCTTTTATATTTGGAACCCCTGGGAAAGTATTTTCTTGATATTTAAATATTAAGAAGAATAAAGAGGAGAGAAAGAAGGAGAAATATGAGGAAATATGGAATAGAAGGAAGAGAGAAATGAATAGGAGAAAGGGGTAGGGAAGAGAAATTAGAGGGGAGGCTGAAACATGTGTTCAGTAACATCACGGCCGGTTTTACATGTTGCCTGTGACAGTGTCCTCACAGTTCACTACTTTTTGTCACTTGAAAAGATTTGACATGGTTGCTCCATTCATCCTGGACTTGGAGATTATGCCTTGTTAACCTGTGCTGCTAATTCTAGAGTTTTCTGCCAGGAACTTGATGTTGCCCTTACCTGCCTGGGCTGTAACAGAGAGGAGAAAAAAAAAAAAAACAACCACATACCCTAGGACTGCTTCTCTTTGTGGTCTTGATTCTAGATTGTCATTAAGAAGAACTGGGGTAAGAACTTAAATATACATCAAGAATAACATCCTTGTTTACGAAGCAGATGACACACAAAATATTTCTTCAAGCCTACTTCATGTAGACATTATTAATTTATTGAAGGAGAATTTGAGGTGAAAGAGTCATTGTGCTTGAAAACAGAATAGACTTCCCATTGGGTTTCTCTTCATAGGATTCTTTCAATAAATGAGTATTAATTTCAAAGCTATTTCTTAGGGACCCTTGTGTACATGGATGTATCTACGTTACTGCTCTATTCACAATAGCAAGACAATGGAGTTAGCCTCCATACTCATCAATAGAGAAATGATAATGAAAGTGTAGTACATGCCTGTAGTAGAATTTTATACACCTGTAAAGAAAAATAAAATTATGAAACATGCAGGAAAAAGGATTAAAAATACTATATTAATGTAAGTGACCCAGGGCCAGTAAGACAAATGCCCTTCTCTTTTGTATGTGGATTGTAGCTTTTAACTTTAATGTGTATGTGCATTTATATAAGGATTAAGGGTATAAAGATCCTAGAAATCCTGAAAAGGACCCACAGGAAAGAGGTTTTAAGGGAGAAGAATGTCTGGGGGATAATAGAACACATATGATATGAAAGTGACAGGGGGGATAGTAGATGTGGAAAGGTTAAAGTTTTGATTGGGCGCAGTGAGATAGAAAGAGGGAGGCTGGTGGAAGGCCAATCAAAAATAGGTTTGTAATGAAAATTCTATAAGGAAGCCTACTTTATAAGCTCATTAAAAAATAAAAAAGAAAGGAAAGATGTGAGTTCCTTATAATGACAGAATACCTGAAGTTGTCAACTTTAAAAAGGAGGAAAGGAGCTGGGTTTGGCTTCATACATATGGAATCCCAGCACTCAGGACTGGGAAGGAAGACTGTGATGGTAGGTAGGACTGTACACAGCAAAACTCTGTTTGAAAAAAATTGAATAAGAAATAATATTTATTTTGGTTCAGACTTTCAGAAGATTTGGCCATATCTTAGACACCATGGCACAGGAGGCCCGACTCATGTAATGGCAGCTAGGAAGCATGAGAGGGAACAATTGGAAGGGACTAAGATTCTAATAGCCCCTTCAGGGACACATATCCACTTTGCTAACTCTTCTGGAGTGGGCCCAAACTCCTGAAGACTACACCACTTCCAAATAGTACTATGGGCAGAGACTGAGCCATCAGCATGCAAGGTTAGAGAGGATATTGTGTTTCTAAAGTGTAGTAAGTGTGTGTGGATTTACAAGTATTTGGGAGAATAAACTGAGAGAGATAAAACCAAGCACACAACTGTCACAGAGTCAGAAATATGTGTGTGTGCTTATCAGTGCATGGAAGGAGAAATAAGCGGGCTAGATAACCATTTGCATTTTGTGCTTTGAATTTGGGTTTTGATTTCATTTTGAGAGTGATCTTCACTGTGTAGCCAAAGCTGGGCTCAAGCTTGGTACTTTCCTGCCTCTGCCTCCCAAGGGCTGGAATTGCTGGCATCCTGAATGATATTGTCAAAGTCCTCACATATAATTGTTTTCAAACTGTCTTGTAGGCAGTTTACTTGTCTTTGATATTTCAACTGGCACCAATTAATCTCTGTATTTGTTTGAGAGTTTTATAAAACACAGCCTCAGAGAATTTTCTAGAATAAGTATAAGTTAATTTTAAGCAAACAAATTATTACAGTATGCTTGTTTAAAAATCTCAAGCATTTTATTATCATTTTCTTATCTGAATGCCAGTGTATTTTTGCATGTTTTAATAAGCTTAGGAAAAATATTATGCCTGAAAAAAATTCCAATACAAAGTGTTGTGAAAACTCCCAGTACAAATGTGACTTTAATAATCAATGGAAACAAATCCATACTTAGCATTCAGTCGTTGTGTAAAAGATGAGTATTTTCCTCCTTTTTTCTAGGCAATATTGCTTAAAGAATACCTTGCAATTTTTAAATCAGGATTTTTTCACTTTGTGTTGAGTTTTTTTAATGTCATAAAACAAAAATCTTCTAATAACTCATTGATCTGTAAGGTTAGTAGTATTTGTGGATTTATCTTCATATAAAACTGCATTCATCAATATTAAAAAGACTAACACAAGTACCTCATGATAGAAAACAGTAGTGCACTTCAGATATGCACACACATTTTTTGCCATGCTGAGAGTAGAACTGCATACATCTCCTGACCTGCTATTTTAGTACAATGTATAAGCTCATTTCATTTGTGTATTATTTCTATAGTTCTAGCAGAAAGGTCAAAGAGAGACTACTCTTTCTGGATATAATCTTTTGTCCTGGTAGCCACTGACAAGCTAAGTGTGACAGTGATTTATATGCCTTCCTTTTTACTCAAACTCATCAGAGAACTGTAAATTTAGAACCAGAAGTGTTGCTGGTCATCAGTCTTGGAAAGACTCTTGTAGTGTTTCCTAAGCAAGATGTTGAATCTGAGTACCGACATCCTCTAGTTACCTGTGAGTTCATGGATGGACCAGTCTTGGGGCATGGCTAATCTCTAGATAAATCCCTAGATAAAAAAACTTAAATTATGGAGCAAAAGTCCCAGTCAGTGTAGGATTGGGAAGAAAGGCAGGTAACTGGCCGTAGATGCTAAAAATGGAGCACTATGAAGAGAAACTCAAGTTCATGGGAAGACCACTTTTTCCCCCGAAGCACAGTGACTCTTTGATCTCTAATAATCCTCAGTAAATTAATATCTACATGAGGTAGAGTTTTGGGAATGATTTCGATGCTATACTTTATAATTCAGCAAAGAAAAATGTTCTTGATTACTATATTTTGGGGAATGAGGCCAGACAGGAGCTGATAGCACATGGTCCACACATTACTAATTATGCTTTTGAAGCCACTGGTATAGGACTCTGAGGGCATCACTGGAGTTAACAGAGTGACCAAAACAAACACAAAGGCGAGAAATCCAAGCAGCAACTGTCTCCCATACCTCTGTCTCCAGTTATCTCTTTATCTTTAAGTTTAGAGTTTAACTTCATAAAACCATGAAAACCCTCTGTGCCCAGAAGATAACCTCTGGCTTTCCTAAAAGTTAAGAAGCCCTTGACAGGGGTTAACTATCCTTTCCCTGCCTCTAGCCCTCAAGGTCACCATCTTTCTTCCTGTGTTCTTTCCTGTGGCAACTGGTCAAGCATACCCCACCTCCTTTCCCAGCACCTTCTCGGCTTCATCATACCTGTCACTCATGCCTTACTCTGGCTGATAGAGAGCAACTGAACAACAGTTCTCTTGGAAAACACTTTGGAGCTCAGAGGCTCTTCCACTTTTTGGCTTCTTCGGTGACTTTAATTTAACGAGCAGGCGTAAATTTTACAAATTACTATTTTTCATTGTTTCAAATTAACTTCACTCTGTCATCAAGCGATCACATTACAGTCCCAGGTCTAACTGATTGTATGTGGAATTTGCATGATTTCATAAACACAGGGAAAGAGAAAAATGGAAATTGAGACTTTCAGGTTCACACCACTTGCTGAGCCTGTCTCACTGGGGGCTGATTTTGTTTGATTACAGTGAGTTGAAATTCATGATCAAGAGTAAAAAGAAGAAAAAAAAGGAATAATGTTGCCAACCAATAGTTCAAAGGAAATATAGCTCAGATCTGTTAATAAAATTATGTCCTGAAATATTTGAAGTACTATGATCATTATTCTGAAAGAGATATTGAGTGTCATATTTCCAATTTATTTGAAGTTGTGATTTAAGGCGACAGTTATATTTTCTGAACTGGCTCTTTCCCTAAGTTGACCTCATATAGAAAATAACTTGTTGATATTTAAGTAGCTAATCTCAGTACATCCTTCCTTCAAAAGCAATCTATCTGGTAGTATCGATTTACTTCCTTCTTTAGTTTATAATTTTTATTAGCTGAATTTTATACTATTGGCTAGATGTCTTTTTAACCAAAACTAATCAGTGGAAATAAGTTGCTTTTTTTTTAATCACATAACATCTATCACATGAACACACACACACACACACACACACACACCCAACACACACACACACACACACACACACACACACACACACACACCAGCCTTTATTGTGAGCTGTTGACTTAAAAGTGATATTAGGAAAAAAAACTTCTGTCTTTAAGAAGGTAAAAGTGTGAGATTGGTCGGTGTCTAATGTTGCAAATTTTTTTCTAAAGGAAAACTATAGAAATGCACTTGTTATGTATTTATGTAAGTCAAAGGGGGAAAAGGATCCGCTACTGGCTAGTTAAACTATGGAGAAAGGCTAGCAACAAGAAAGCACAGAGCCAATAATTACTTCTTTTTTGT
This sequence comes from Rattus norvegicus, assembly GCF_021556685.1. Lineage (NCBI taxonomy): Eukaryota > Metazoa > Chordata > Mammalia > Rodentia > Muridae > Rattus > Rattus norvegicus. The sequence goes on from NC_141536.1 coordinate 128,268,362, forward strand.
AGAAAGGAGGAAAAATTGAATGATTTCTGGCAAGAAAGCAATGGTGGCACTTGCATGCAATAAATAATGGGGAAGAGAAATAGAGCTTGGCCACTTCATTTTTAAATAAGGCAACACACTGGGTTAATTGGCTGTTTTATCATTCATTCATTCATTCATTCATTCATTCATTCATTCTATCTTTTATTCTTTAACACAGGGTCTCACTCTGTAGCCCTAGTTGGCCTTTAACTCATTATGGAAATAAGGCTGGCCTCAAACTTACAAAGATCTGCCTGCCTCTGCCTGCTGAGTGCTGTATTAGTTACTCTGTGCAGCTCATTGACAGTTTTTAGGACAGCTTTGATCACTCTATGAAATTTGAAGGCTTCTCAAAGTTATACCTCTACAGAGCAAGCTGTATTTGATATTTAAAGAAACTATGAAAGAGAGCGTGCATTGACTTACCAGATTCCTAGTTGTGGAATTGTGGTGCCCTTGTCCCAGAGCAAGCCTGGAACACTCAAGGGTTATGAGGATAGCATCCTTTCATTTCAAAATCAGTGAGGGTTTCTTCCAGGTTTTCAAGTCAGGGGAACAGAGCAATGCTGGGTGTTAGTTCACCACCATTCCTGTCAGCCATGCCATATGCAGGATTAATTGCTTATATGTGTCTGATACTAGGTCAGGGAATTGGTAGAGACAGTTCTCGAAGTCTGGGTTTAGAAGAGGAGTGAGTCGTGTTTTAGTATGCACTACACGGGTTTTTCTTTAGTTTGCTGTTAACACGTTCCCTTTAACTCTTGAAGGAGGAGATATACACAAACCAGTTGCGCTGTCAGACTTCTCACATGGTGATCAGAATCTCTCCAACCTCCCAACCACCGTGCTATGTGAAATACCTTAAATACAGGATGATATCCAAGGAAGCTTATGATAATGGTATTCACACATAAAATCAAGCTTTTGAATTTAAAAAAAAAGTTCAGTACCTATAACTTAATAAACTTCCAGCTAACAAATTGGGGCAATCTTTAGACATGAAAGGGAACTTAAAGTTGTAGGCTACATTTAAGCACACTGACAGCATCAATGTATTTAATGTGATTGATGTATGTAATTAGGTACATTGTTTTCAAATCATGTCAAGAGGATATGAGCCCACCAGTCCACTGGTTAGTATTTCTGCTTCTGTCACTACAGCCTTGAAATCACAGGGTACTTACACTATATCTTCCTAAGAGTCTAGCTCTGAAAACTTCAGTGGCAGGCATCATGGTGTTCTGAAGTTTATGTCAGTTTCTGATAGTGGAGATAGGCTAGGCTGCTAAAGAGTAGAAGAAAAAGAGAGGTGGTGGAGCAGGGATTTGTCTGAGGAGGATAAAAAATGAAGCCCATAGAAGCAGCAAGGTCCCATGATCACTTACCTCAAACATTTACCTGGGAATTTAAGGCAACGGACCACACATGGGATCTTAGACTTCTTTAGAAATCTATTTCTCGAAAGAAAAAAAAATAGATGTTTCAGACCAGCATTCGGCTATTAATTTTAGAGTCATTTAGTAGTCTATGTGAAGGTTTTCATTTGCTTTATAAACTTATGCTCTCTCATTGTTTATATTGGTGTTAAAATTGAAAATTTGACTAGCATTTACTTATGCCAATCGGTGCATAATTTAAAGAGAGCAAGAACAGCCTTGCTCTCCTGCCCTCTGACCCACTGCTTTACCTCTGAAGTTTCTTTGACATGGTAGATGGTGACAAAGAGCTGCTTATGACACCCCTAGGATGTAATTTCACTTCTCAGTGACAAATGCTTCTGACTAAAAAGCTAGTATGATTCAGAAGCAAAAATGGATGAATCTCATTCAGGTATGGGATGGTAAAAATGGCTTCTCAAACAAATTAGACCTCTGAGGAGGCAATATTACAGGTGGCAAAGATAACACAGAACAAATCTCCTCCCTACCCCAACCCCCCATAGAATTATATTTTGTTGTTGTCCATTGTCAGAGGAAATTAAGAACCAAAGTAGCCTCTTTACCATGCCACCCTGCACTATTAAGTTTAAGTAGTTTGAACTCTAGCGCTAGTTGAAAAACTTCCTGGAAAAGTTAATCAAGAGTGACAGTAGTTGTTGTAAAGGAAAACTAAACCATATTAATTGTAGATTATAGTCTGATAAGGGCTAAGCTCTTCAACTTCTGGAGTTTCAACTATGTTCATGAATGCCTTGCTTTCCAGTCATAAATTTTTAACATGCGACAGTTATTAGAGGGTAAAGATAACATCCCATTCAATGTGGGGACAAGTGGAAATGTCAGCACTGTATGGTTGGACCATTAGCATGTTCTCCTGTTGGTACAGTGACTGAGAAGCACAAGTGAGTGAGGAAGCATATGCATACGATCAGTATAAATACATGTACATTCTACCACAGTGCTTTACTATGTGTTAGAATTTTTCCTTAAACTAATTTATTTTTCTTTGGTTTTCGTGTATCTTTTATAAGATCCATAACATTCACAAATCCAACAGTTTGATACAGTTATATTCTTTGTTATGTAATAAGATATATGATCATGGAAAACCTACTTTTTAAAAAATGTGAAAAATACTCCATACTACTCAAAAGTACACATTTTGGGATACAATTATGCAAGCAGTATATGTATTGCTGGTTTCCCTTAGTGTCAGTGTTGGTTTTGGTAGCCTCAGAAACACTGGTTTTTCCTACCCATTTGTTGACATTGGAAATGCCCTTGTGTTTGTATAATATCGAGAAGGAGATGAAAAGAAAACACACATTTCATCACATTATTTCCTGGCCTGTTCTTGAATTATAATATTGAATAGTAAGCAGGACAGGTAAGACAGTGTGGAGAAAGAACCCTCTCACCTGCCAAGGCCTGTTGCAGGTGGTGACAGCACCTCTGAGCGGCTGAGGCTGCCAGTCATTGCTCTAAGGAGCCTTGAGACTCAGTGTGAGCTCAGCAGGGAGGAGCACAGCTGCTGGGAATAGCGTGTGCCACAGGGCCAGAAGAGGCACAGGTTGTAAGCCTGCTAGGGCTTACCTATCCCTCCATTGGAGGACATTGTCAACACCAACCAAGAATTTTAACTGATTCTCTCATTTTTTTCTGATCACATTTTGACATGCGCTCTGCCAGCTCATATTCCGTTTAAGGGGAATTCTATAAAGTAGGGTTGGGACTAACTGGATCTCTTTGGACTCTATTTTAGAAGCTGGAGTTGTACACGGTTATGATTTTCACGGATTACTAATATGCGTGTACATTAGGCAGTATGTATCTTTTCTACCAGCACACAGGCAATAGAAAGGTTCACATGACTTAAATGTGTTTGTACACAACGATATTAGAGATAGAGTAAGATTGCGTAGAAAGCAGATGGGATGGTACGCTGCTAAGTGTGGAGGTGTTTGACATTGGCTCAGCTGGGCATCTTCTAGAGAAATCTAGATTTTTAAACACACAAATAAAAAGGGAGGGATACAGACCCCCACCACACACACACACACACACACACACACACACACACACACACACACCACCCTCTTTTGAAGTTCATCTGCCTGCTTGCTTCAGAGATAGGTAAGAGAATGAAGGATTGAGCCAGCACGGACTGCTTTAGTCTAAACAGGTAACCAAGGCTTGCATTTCCTAAACAAGTCCCAGCAGCTCAGTCTTGTCCAAGCCAGAATTGTCTTTATTTGGCTCTGTACCCTCCCTTAGAGACACTTAAAACCGACCAATCGCTCACTTTCTACTCTTTCATGATCTCTATGACCCTGTACCCTCAGCAGCCAGCAACCTATCTAAGCACACTGAAACATTTCATATTTTTGTCGTGTTAGGCTTTATCCCCTAATTCATCAGGTCTGCGTAAGTAACAACTACTTTGGGACTTGGGCATATTTTTGATCAGCAAGATGTTTGGGACCTGCCCTCATTTGGCAGATTAGGTAAGCCTGGGGTCCAACCTGTGGATTAGCCTGTCTAGCAAATGTCCACATTGTTTACATGGATGATGTGCAGGTCACACTTCAGCTTCATTGCAAAATATTGTCCTTCTACATTACAAACTTTCTTCATCTGGAGGTGAAGTTATGTAGGCGTTGCACTAGTTATCACCAAGGGATCGATCTTTGTCTATCTAAATGTCTGCCTCCAACATGTACAGGATTCCAAGGGTAAAAGTAGGTCAGAGCCTGGGCAGTGACTCCTTGCACTCCCTCCCTGTTTCACCATGCCTACCAGATGCTCCTTCCTACCCTGCCTTCCCTCACACCACTTGCGTTTTTGCCTTTTCTCACACTCTTCTGATATCAGCAAACCAACAAACAATACCATGCTTACAGAGTCAAGAATACAAGGGGAAAGTTTACTTAGACGGCCATGACAGAGAGACATAATAGCAATAAGAAGTGTACCCCCAGAGTTATGAAGAATGTCCCTGTAAAACAGTACCATCTGGTAACACATGGCAGCAAGAACTCTCTTCTTAAAAAAGTATATATATATATACTTTGTGAGTATGTGTATGAATATGTGTGAGTGTATGTGTTTGTGTGTGTGTATGTGTGTGAATGGTATAGTGGTAGTAGTGTGTGTGTGTGTGTGTGTGTGTGTGTGTGTGTGCGTGTGTGTGGTGTAGTATGGTGTATGTATAACTTTGTGTGTGTGGGTGTGTATATATGTGTGTGTGCATGTGGCTGTGTGTCTGTGTGTTTGTGTCATAAGTCAGACACATGGAACTCAGAGGACACCTCTTGGAAGTTGGTTCTCTCCTTCCACCCTGTGTAATCTGGAGAACAAACTCAGGGTAGTAGACCTGGGCGTTAACTTATTTACCTATTGGGCCATCTTGTCAACCAGAGTCTTCTTTCTAATCCTCTCTCCTGGTTTGGATCAGCAGGATGGACGACCTACTGGTGAGAATCCAGGATTCATCTAGAGCCTCCATCTCTATGTCAGACCTCTAAAATGCCAGTCATGGAGGAGAATCTGTTTGCAATCTCTGATTCACCAAAAGTATTAGCCTTAGGCCTTGCTTGACTAGTCTAGACACTGTGGCAGCTCCACCTTCAGAGGGAAGGACTCAGGAAACACTGCCTCATTTGGTTACTCATGAGAAACCCTTCCTGTTCCCACCCAAGGGAGTGTCTGTAGCCAGAGCTTTCTTCCCAAGATGGAGCAAGTTAATCCCAGAAGAGAGCAAGAGACAATGGTCCTCTGCGCTTACTTCATTCTCCCCACTGAAGCTCAGTCAGCCAGCTCAGTCTATTCCTCAGGAGCCCTCTGGGTCTCTTCCCACCCTTTTCTGGGAACCACCTCTCCCCTCCTTACTCCACCCTTCACTACTCAACACCTATTGAAATGACCATTATAGAGTCTATCCCTCCTCTGAATGCTTGGAAATATCAGTGCGAGAGAAAGTGGCAAGCAATTATTCCTTAGATGAAGGTTTCCACACCATCCTTCTCACAGGCTTATAGAGGTTTGTGCTTTTTGTCTCACTTTGGAAGCTAATGATAGTGTTTTCTGCTGAATCCCCTCACCTGGTCAGCTTTGGTAGCGTGCCTATGCACTGAATGATAATGGCAAAGAGGGTTTTCTTTATTTTCTAATATGGAGAATTAATGTGTGGCAATCCATCTACCACACTGTATGCCTTTTTCAACAAGACTTTTATTAGAAAAGTAAATTCTTAGTCTCACTCCCACCACGACACTTAAAAAGCCCTCTCATTATCTCCACTTTGCTAAAGAATTCAGGGGAAGAACAGGCTTCTGGTCCTTCGTTATTTCCAGGAGTAGATTTTGACATAGGATATAGAAAAGCATCTTATAGATGAGACTTCCTGCCCCTTAAAGGGTGGCCTCTTTCTAATGTCACCACCTGCACATTACTTAGCAAGGTATCTTCAATTAATACAGACTTCCTGAAGGGTATAGACTGGAGTGTTGGCAAGGATGAAGAGCTAATAAAATGTATGTCTCCACCTCCCCACTTCTGCCCCCTTAATTCCTTTTCCCAGAGAGTGGTTTTGAGAGGCACTAGTATTGCTAAAAACTGCTGAGTTTTATTTTACACTCATCACACCTGGCATCTTTATGTGCTAAGGATAAATTAAGCATGTTTTGAACATGGAGGAGAGATGGTTTCTCCATGCTATACCTTAGTCTATATTCATTAAGTATAGAACCATATCTACATTTGTGGGTTGTTCTCTCTCTCTCTCTCTCTCTCTCTCTCTCTCTCTCTCTCTCTCTCTCTCTCTCTCTGTCCCCCTCTCCCTCTCTCTCTCTGTCCCCCTCTCCCTCTCTCTCTCTGTCTCTCTCTCTGTCCCCCTCTCCCTCCCCCCCCCTCTCTCTCTCTCTCTTTCTGTCCCCCCCGCCTCTCTCCAAATATGCAGCCTTCCAAAACAAGTTAGAGTCTTTGACATTTTACTGACATTAGGCGAAGGCCATCAGTCTGATACATTCTAATGAGATAAATAGTCATTTAAATGTTCTTAAAATTATGCAATCCAAAATTTGGTGTTGCAGATTAAAGGTCTAGAACGACTCATTTGAGGGGTTATAGATCCTACAAATTTGGTAATAATCAAAGTTATAACTCTGAGGCAGCAGAGACGACTGAGCAGCTAAGAGCTCCTGGAGCAAGCTTCGACTGTTAACACCCACATGGCACCTCCCAACTGTCTGGAACTCCAGCTCCAGGGGATCCAGTACCCTCCTCTGGCCTCTGTGGGTATCAGGAAGTGATGCACATGCATACACATAGGCAAACACTCACACACATAAGATTAAAAAAATAAATATAAAACCAGAATACATATATTAGACAGTAGTCAGTCCAGGGCACTTTCTACCACATGGTGCCATTCTAGTAATCAAAAGTTATGCATATAACGATATGTATCAATTTTTTTGGTTTTGCATTATTATTTGTTTCTTAAACAGTTTCAAAACACACTCACATTTTAAAAATCATTTGAATTTGGAAAATGATTTTAAAATGCCTTGATACTACTGTCCTCTTAACTCACATTTTCTAATTTTAATATTTTTAGAAAGCCATAGGCCAAGTCTATTAAAATAACAGTGAAGCAATATCATGAGCTAAAATAAACCTAAGTAAGTCTTTATTCAGATTTTGCATTTTTTTCAGTACTAGAACCCACCCCAAATCTCATATAAAAAGTAGGAACTTGCTTTGTATCCTGTATTCCAATCTGCATCAGATTCTCAGTATTTTAGGCTCTTTATTAGATGTAACACCTTGTCAAAGTCCACTAATCACATCGTTTAATTCAACTGAATTTGGCTTGGTCTTACCCTTTAATGGCCAAAGTCATTAATAGATTTGAACTTGCTACATATCTTATAATTAATCTTATACTTTTAAGTTAAATAAGTATATATATACATATATATATATATACATCGATAACAAAGGGAAATATTAGTGCTTGTTAAGTTAAAACTATAACAGTAATTATAAACTATGTCCCAAGTTGAAATCTATTAATGACCTCAGCCATTAGAAACATTAAGACAAGTCAAATGTGATATATCTCTTCTCTTTACATGGATATTTCTGGCTATCTCTATCTAATCTCTCTATCATCTCTTTCATCTCTATCCCTATCTCTATCATCTATATTTATATAATTCATATAGGTAGATAGATAGATGGCTAGAGAAACTGTGGTACATCTTCTTTACTTGATGAATCCCTATCTCAGTTTTCACAAGCGAATGTGGCGGTTATATAAAACTTGGCAAGAGTAATAACAATTCTAAGCATGTGATGAATATAAATTAATCCTCAGTCAAACAAGCATGTAATAGATCAATGGGATTCTAGCAGTGCCTACCATATTGTATCATGAGACTGGCTGTACTGCAGCCTTCTTTCTAAACAGACCACATGCATAACCTACGGCCAGTGCCGACCATATAAGAACATAGCCTGGATCATGGCAACTCAGATGCAAGATTACTCTGTGCTATGATTTATAAGGTACTTTTTACTATCTATACAAGGTTTCCCAGCCTCATAAAAACATGATGATTTAATTACAGAAGACAAATACTCTCAAAATTTTCCTACTATTAATCCTGAACATGTATCAAATTAGTGTATCTTTGAATTGTATGGTTTGTGAGTACTTGATTTTAAACATTGATGTTTCAGTTGCTGGCTTGAGTTTTATTAAAAACATCTTGGGTAGGGAGAGATGTTTCAGTGGTCAACAAGGAGTAATGCTTTATCTCCTCTAAAGGACTCAAGTTTGATTCCCAACATTCACAGTGGGTCTGTGGCCTTTGTGGGTTCCCACACCCATATGGCATATACACAAGAAACACACAAGTGCACCCATAATTTAAAATACTAACAATGAATATTTTAAAGAAATCATTAAATTAAAATTTGTCTATGATTAGGACAGAATTCCTAACAACTTCTGAAGTGCCCACAAATCTATCTCTGCCATTTTGGTACCACGTTTATGTAAGCAGTGTTTATAGCATGGATCAATGATTATAAAAGTAAAGTCGATGAACTCTGAAAACTTATCCTGCAGCATCCAATAATTAGCCAAGGTGTGTTTATCAGAAAACAGACACGCACTTCCAAGTAGTTACTATGCAGATTATTTTTCTGTCAAAACATTAAGATGAGATATGTACCAAAAGTAAAACTTATTTAAGACCTATGGTCAGCAAATGTTTAATCACATATGTGTTCCATACCCACACATAGCCAGAGTCACATAACACTTTCCTAAGTTAGAGGCGGCCACAAGTTCAGTAAGTGTAAGAAGCCCTGATCTTTGCCGTCTTGTCTCAGTGTACTGTAGGGTATGTGAGCATATAATATTCCCTGCATGTATCTGTGTAGTCCATGCCTGGGACTTCTGCATTAATTTTAATGCTTTAATTTTTGTAATGGAGTCAAATGCAATTTATTTTAAAGGAAAAGTGAAGGATAGTTCAAGAGATGGAAAGAATACTATGACTACAGTCCCTATGCTGGGGCAAAATGGTGGGCACAAAATTTTATTCTAAATACCTATGAAATACCTCTCCCCAGCTAGACATGGTCACTTACAGCCTATCTGTGAAGGTAATTATGAACTCTCGTGAGGTTCTAAAATGGTTTCTAAGTGAAGTTCCAGGTGGCTTATTGGAGGATGTGGGGGTTTTGTTGTAGCATGCTAGGAATATCAAGCAAACACAAACTGTGACAGCAACTTCTCCATTTCTTCCTCTTTCCTTTCTTTACCTTCAGTGTTCTGTGCTTACCTTCTCTTTTTCTATGTTCCTCCTCTTTTTTTTTATTTCCATATTGCTTTCTTCATTGTTTTCTCCCAATCCAATATGCCCTCTTTCCTTCTTATTACTACTTTTGCTTCTGTTGAGTTAATTTTAAATTTCTTCTTCACCTTTTTATTATTGTTTATTACTATTGCTCTTGGTGTGTGTGTGTGTGTGTGTGTGTGTGTGTGTGTGTGTGTGTGTGTATGTGTTTGCTGGTTCTCATGTACCAGAGTTCTTATGTGGAGGTCAGATTACAAATTCTGGGAGTTAGTCCTTTCCAACTATGGGTTCCCAGCATCAAAGTTGTGTTGTGTTGTTGTGGGTCCATCTTCTCAATCCCTGGTTACCCTTTTTTTTTCTCTTTAAATTGTCACCTACCATAAGAACATGTCCATGTTACAAAGTCATAAAACTATTAAATTGAATTAGGAAATAAGACTAAAGAAAATAAGAAAGCTGTTACCCCAGCGTGAATAGCTTCCTTTGGGTGGAGTGTAAGCTCGGGACAAACATTAGAAGGTGATCAGCGTCCAGGTCCAATACATATCCTCCACCTGGAACTTAATGCTAGTGCACTAAGACTTGGGCAAAGATTAGATAACAGCTAGTTTAAATTTGGAATTAGAATTGAGAATTGATTTTGCTTATTTCCCCCCTAGTAACGTAAGCCCAGAGAACAGAAAGACGGACATGCGGGCCTCTAGTAAATGAGGTCGAGGTATGTGTAGTGCTTCACCATTCAAGCTTCCATCTGACGGCGGGTGTCAGTGAGAAACTGATTGCTGCACTGGCTGAGGGCGGGCGGCTCCAGACTCCCCTGCAGCTGTCAGCAGTGCCCTGCTCTGCCCTTCCCTCCACCGCCTCCTGATAATCTGTTACTCAGGGGATAGAGACCTGGGAGAGTGAAGTGACTCATTACTCTATTAGGCAACAGGACTCTGGGTTTTGACTCAGGCAGATCACGATGCCATCACCCCGGTTTCCTTGGCGCCTCAGAGGCACAGGAAGCCTAGGATTTGAGAGTCGTGAATTCAGTATTGACAGGGGAAAAATGCCACTGGTGGTGTGCTGAAACAGACACGCTGATTATGTAACACCTTCCAACACATTTCCCACTGGTGGTGGGTTTGACTGACATTTTATGGGCCTTATTACTCTTGAAAATAACACTTAAAAATGCCGTGACAAGCTCAAGATGGAAATATGAACACAGAATTCTCTCCCTGCTGAACGAGAAAATGGCTTTTTGTAATCCTTGTCAAAGAAGTTTCCTGGGCAGGGGGCTCTGCTCACATGACTTAGAATGGTCAGTTTCCTGTTGTGTCCTACAGAGCTTGAGGGTTCCCAGTCAGAGCAACACTGCACAGTTTTGTCCGCAGAACTTGTCTTTAGACACAGGTGCTGACCTTTGAAGCAGCTAGTAAGATGCAGAAGACATCAATGGCTTGATATGCACGGTGTTTACAGAATGTATTTGGCATTTTCTGGAAGATGATTCCCTGGTAGTGGGAGATGATCATTTTAACAGTATAGAAACAGAGGTGCAGCAGAAATTTCTCATTAGGGAATGCAAGATGATTTGATTTTCTGATTACAACAGTTCTGCAAAGTTGAGCGGGGATTTGCTTTCATTGATGTGTTGCCTTCCCTCGCAGGAACCAGAACATCCAAAACTCAGAATCAGAATGTCGACCTGTCTACTTTTCTTCTTCTTTTACCCAAGCACAAGGTGTGAGTTAGATGCCATGCCTACCATCGTCACTGGCTTCTGAGTCCTATGTGTCCTGTTATATAATGAATAGTAGTGATAACAGCACAATGGGAATAACAACTGGAATTACAGAATCCTTTCTACTTTTGAACTCAGGCAATGTTTCTCCAAGTGTTCTGCTTTACATTAATGTTATTGCTTGCTTGTGTTCTAAGATCATCCTAAATCTAAAGCATGGATGAAGTTGGTTTGATTGTAATGTTCTCCCAAATAGAATGCCCTCTGCCCCTGAAACATGTCTTCCGGTGAAGCTTGTGCGGGGGTAGCTGGTACACACTGAAAGATCTCTTTGTGAAGTGCAGAGAAGGAACTATGGTGTGAAAATCATGTTTCTTTTCATTAAGGATTGAGGGAAGTAGGGTTAGAAATCACCTTGAGGTACAGGCAAAGGGCTCATTTTGGGGGCTTTTTTTTTTTTGGAAGTACACCCTCATTGTTGGCAAAGCATAAGTGGCTTTTGATAGAACTGTTTTTGTGTATAAATTACTATAAATGGGCAACAGATGTTTGCGTTTAAGGAGGCTTCCTTGGATTGGTCAGCAAGATAAGAATGCATGTGGTGACTGTTAAGAAGCAGCTGGTGTCAATTTAAAAGAAAGATGTCTTATCCTTTTCTGTCTTGATCGGTCTGAGAATAGCAACCTCAGTGTGTGAAGTTATCAGTTCAGTGGCGATAGAATATCCTGACTGGTTGTTTGGAGAAATAGACCAGTAACAACACAATGGAAATGCAAGTTCTTGGAGTTGAGCTCCCTTGGTGTTTCCTTAAGTGTTCTTACTAGATCTGCAGTTGTTCTCTTCAGTCTTAGTAATGGCTGATTTCAGCTAATGCATTCTAATAATTTGATTACCAAGGTGATAAATTTTATCCCAGATAAAACAGCACATGCCTGGAGTCTAACTGGAAGTACAGCTGTGATTATGTTATTTCGACATTTTTTAGCATTAAAGTCTGGAAAGAAAACTATGGTGTGTTACATATCTGCTGTGTTTCAGGAGGTAGGTGTTCATGTGGATAGCAAGGGAGAAGGAATAGCCAGTCATCTACACCCATTTCTTATTATGCATTATGTGATAAAATAATGTGGACATTTGTTATGTATAAGGCAAAGGGTTATAAGACAAAGTTCTACAAACCTTTATTTGGGGCAGCATGGCTTTAAATCCCACAAGCAGTAAAGCTGTTGACTGAATTAAAGCTACTGATGGAATTATTTTTGAATCTGCCTTTTGATGGTAGACTGTGTTTTTTCTTGTTTTATTTTCTTTTTAATTGAGTTAGGTCAGATTGTGTGTTGCATTAATTTCAACTCTATGGAAGTTGTATGACCACCTCTAATCAAGAAAGAGAACATTCCCAAAATTCTGGGATCCTCCCTCATCCCCCCCATTTCATTCTCTCTCTCCATATGAGCGGCCACTATGCTGGGTCAGGCCATATAGTTAGGACACAGAAAATTGCAATTAACTCTAGTCTTTCTCAAAAGCTCTAATAGGAAATGCCACTTCATTTTAAAATTCATTTAAAAGATCTGTTAATTTTATGTATATGAGGGTGTTACTTACTTGTGTGTCTGTTACCATTTATGTGCCTGGTGCCCAGAGAGGTCAGAAGAATGCTTCAGATACCCTGGAACTGGAATTATGAATGGTCTTGAGTCACTATGTAGATGCTGGTAATTGAACCCAGGTCTTCTGCAAGAAAAGCAAGCTGTTAACTGCTGAGCCTACTCTCCATCCTTAGAACTCCCAGATGCCGGGAAAGCAAGAGGCTCCCAGGACCCAACAAGGATGAGATTAGCTGAAATGCCATGAAGGGGAGGGAGAACCTGTAGAGACCATATGCAGAGGTTAGGCAAGGCCCTCGATTGGGGGATGGGCCACCCACTCAGCTCCAAATTTTTAACCCAGAATTGCTCCTGTCTAAAGGAAATAGCAGAGACTGAAGGAAAGGCCATCCAGAGACCTGGGGATCCATCCCATATACAGACACCAAACCCAGACTCTGTTGCAGATGACAAGAAGTACATGCTGACAGGACCCTGATACAGCTGTCTCCTGAGAGGCTCTGCCAGAGACTGACAAATACGCCAGCCAACTATTGTACTGAGCAGAGGGATACACCAATGGAGGAGTTAGAGAAAGGACTGAAGGAGCTGAAGGGGTTTGCAACCCCATAGTAAGAACGACAATATTAACCAATCAGACCCCCCCTAGAGCTCCCAGGGACTAAACAATCAACCACAGAGTACACATGGAGGGACCATGGTTCCAGCTGCATATGTAGCAGAGGATGCCTTGTTGGTATCAATCAGAGGAGAGGCCTTTGGTCCTGTGAAAGCTTGATGCCCCAGTGTAAGGGAATGCCAGGGTGGGGAGGTGGAAGTGGGTGAGGGTTTGGGGAAGAACCGTCATAGAAGCAGGGGGAGGGAGGCTGGGATAGGAGATTTCCAGAGGGGAAGCTGGGAAAAGGGAAATGTAAATAAAATAATAATAAAAAAATGCCTTTTAAAATACTCCCGCAACAGTGGTTAGCACAGCAGGATCAGGTGACTAGTTTAACCACAGTGTTTGGGTTGCAAACAGGGTCACCAAAAAGCAAACTTGTGGTTACAAACATGTTAGCTAGTCTCATGTCAGGTGGGGTCCTACAGTTCCCTTTCTGAAATAAACTATTTTGCCCAATAAAACGTTTAAAATGTATCCATATTGCTTCATAGATAAGTTATTCATTCTCTTTATTCCTGTATACGATCCCATTTTATGTATAGATCAATATTTATACCTCCATGCATCTGTTTGGTGAGCATTTGAGTTCTTCCTTTTCTTACGTTTTAGCTGTTAAAAGCAAAGCTGAGAAAAGTATTCTTGCACATGTCTTCTTGTGAACAGTTGCCTTCGCCTCTCATAGATACCTGTGAGGACTTGCATTGCTAAGTGATAAAACGGCTTAGAAATTTTAGCATTCTAGAGGGTGTGTGCTGGTATTCACTGTGGTTTTAATTTGCATGTGCTTGAAAAGAATGGGACTGAATTCTTTCTCCATATCACTATCAGCCATTTGGATCTTCTCTCAGCAAATAATTTCCCAAGCCTTCTGTTCATTTCAACATCAGATGCTTTCCTTCTCTGTTTGTAGTCATTTATGTATTATGATGTAAATCCAATGTCTCTGGTGGACACGAACCATCTTTTGGACTGAATAGTCACTTTACCGTATTTTTAAAAATACCTTTTATTTCGATACAGCCAACTTCCTATATAGCCCAGGCTAGACTCAGACTCCTTACACAGCACCACTTCACTCTTCTAGTTTTCAGTGAACAAAAAATCGGAATGCATTCGACTTTGATAGGGTTTTCTTTTTAATAACTTGTGACTATCTATAACCTGCTCATGGAGCCTATAGTCTTCTGCTGTCTTGTTGCTACCATTTTTTTTCCTGTGACTCTGATTTTTAAATATCCTTTGAGAAGTTTAGGACTATTGTGTTTATTTTGTTCTTAATAGTGGGAATTTGAATGAGACATAATCCAGGTCCTCATTACTAAAATTAATAACTACTTTCCAATAAATGCTTAGCAATCTTTTCTATAGGATTGGTGAGGGTTAGCATGATATGTATGGAAATGTTTGTAGCGCTGTCATTGTTTATACTGTTGTGTTATAACATCTCCAGTCTTATTAAGGGTATGTTTACCGACCTCTTACTTTCCTGACAAGTGGCTGTCAGTAACTGTAACTTTGAAGTTGTCGAGCCCCGGCCTGGAATGATTGTGTAGGACGTTTGCCATAAATGATGCCAATACAAGCTTTCTCTGTGTATAGCATCATTGCTTGTGTTTAGTAATAGTGAACTTTTCAAATGCTTATGATTCGCTCTCAAAGGCATTTAGTTTTTAAAACCATCCACATACTAAAGTAAGTTAGATGACAGTTTCTTTAAATGTGTGTTGAAATACCCACCTCGTCTTCTGTAATGTGCTCACCGTCTCCACATGGTGTCCTTCCTTCTCACTGTATTCTTCTGATTACTAGAATGGTCTAGATCTTAATTCAAAGGTCCTCAGTCTTCGCTCTTTATTAATACAACCTTGGGGAGTCCATAAAAGTCACACTGCTCAATTTCTAACCCAGGGGCTTCTCTGCATTATAGCTAAGCATTCTACATGGTAATACTAGAATATTCTTAGATGTAACTGATGCTCTTAGTTGGAGACAGTTTATGAGCCACCCCTCTCCACTCAGAGGCAGACGTATTTCTGTGACTTTCAGGCCAGGCTAGTCTACAAAGTGAGTTCCAATAGAGCTGGCTGTTGCAGAAAAACCCTGTCTTGAAAAAAGTACAGCCTCCTACCCCGTACCCCTGCACAAATAACCACTAGATTCATTTTACAAAAGAAATCAGTATTCCTATCACATGAGTGATCTGCTGGCCACTCTCATCTATCTGCTCCGCGGAACTGCTGCCTCTTGCCCGGATGTTCACTTGATTCTTTTATCAATGTGCTAAACTCTATAGAACACATGGACTGACTGTATGTTTTCTGAGCACTTCTGAAAAGAATACTGTTTCTTCTTCAATGTGAACTGTCAGCTAACTTTCAATGGAAGGTATATGACATCCACGTGTGTAAATATGTCAAAAGAGAAGGATTTGGAAATGAAACTTGGGAGCAAATAAAAATCATCTTAGAATTACTCAGTCAGAAAAAAAATGGGTTATACAATTATGGCATGTGTCTCTAGTTCCTATAGTGAAATCTCACAAGATAGAAAAGAATCTGCTGAAACATCAGGTTATCAGTAGATGTCATGTAGGGCTTCTAGGTGATTTAATGCTCTTCTGTTTGGCTAACTGAGTATTGCACTTTCTTTTGTGATAAACTATTAAATTTTTAAAATGCAATTTAGAAGCATAGCACAATAAAGAAGCATTCGTTTAACAGAGATTGGCGAACCTACTTTCATTCTTGACTAGACTAAGCATAAAGAGGGGCCTCAGAAGAAAAAAAAATAAGACATTTTGTTTTCTTAAAACATAGGACCTTAGGTTCTTGTGGAACAGACAGGAATCCTCTGTTAATATCCTCATGAAGTCTGTGTTTCCTTACAGTCCTGAGAAAACTATGTAAAGACATTAAGGATCATTGAGTGTGTGGGATAATTTCTTATGATGTTAGTGACTTTGATTTTTTTTTCTCCCTAAAGAAAACTTGAAAGGATTTGGCTTTGTAAAAGCTGCTTTTAACTTAAATATACACCTTTTATTTTTGAAGCATTAAGGAGCTTTATTGATTTCTATTAGATTCAGCTGGGTAAGGATCAGTTACTTGCAATTTAACTACTGGACCCTCTAAGAATAAAATAATGTTCTTTGCTGGAAGCATGGAAATATTTTAAATGCAAATACCTCATGAATCAGTTCCTAATACTCCGCTCTCCAAAAGGGAGAAGGAGTCCGTCTATAAACTGAATCCTTCATTGATTGACATGTGAGCTTTGCCTGCTTGGTTCATTAGTGATATTATTGTAATCTATGTGCTTTAATATCTGTGCCCTTAAGAGGGTTTTAAGTCACCTTATAAGGCAAAACCTTCTATTAAATCAAAATTACCTGATCCCTTGTCAAGGTAAGTTCTCTTGGCAGCAGATGGAGACATCACAGAAAACCTCAACCAAATTAGCTTGAGGAGCCCAGTCTCTCTCTCTCTCTCTCTCTCTCTCTCTCTCTCTCTCTATATATATATATATATATATATATATATATATATATATATATATATATATATATATATAGGAGTGTTGGAAGATACACTTACAGAGTCTCATCAACATGGCAACCTAAACACGAACTAAATAAAGCTAACACCAACAGACATGCTAGAGTGAACTGACATGCTAGAGTGTACCAAGTTATACCTAAGAAGTCTCAATTCTAGATAGAAAACCATGAGCAACTAAGGAATGAAGAAAATATGAGAAACAGTCTTCCCAGAGAAGAGCACAGCAATGGTTATCTAACCTTGAAAATTCTTTCTCAGGGATGGCTCTGTCCTCTGCTGAGTATCACATAAAAGTGAATGGTTTGTATTTATAGACTTTTCTTTTCTTTGGCTTAAAAAAGGGGTCTCACTCTTTACCCCTGGCTGGCCTAGAACTCACCAAAATTCTCCTGGATCAGCATCCCGAGTGCTGAAATTATAGTCCTTTACTCCTATATCTTGTGTCTTAGCCGCACTATACAAAAAATACCTTAAAAATATATGAGTGTTTAAAAATGCTCAACCACTGTCAATTTTCTGGGAGGTTCACTATTAAAGGTAGACGAGGAACAATACCAACAAAATAATTCATCTTCATCTCTCAACCCCATTCACGCAGAATGCCAGACCCAGCTCGCATTATGAATAAATAACGATAAATAACGATAAAGTGTCTAAACGTCCTTCTCTAGATTATTATTTCACTCTTTGTTTTAGCCATTGACATTTAATAAGTCATTCTAGAACTCAGGGATTTAAAAGGAATTATGTTTTTAGTGCAATTCTGTGTGCTGGCTGTTGTCCTTGTTCATTTTATTTGCCATTTTGACGCAACCTATAGTCATCTGAGAGAAAAGCTTCAATTGAGGAACCACCTAGATGATACTGGTTTGGGGGGCTCAGTCTGTGGGGATTATCTTGCTGTTAACTGATGTAGGAGGGACTAACCCACTGTGGCCTGCACCATCCCTAGGGTAGTGGCCCTGGGCTATACTCAAAAGCTTGGGTAAGCATGAGCCCGAAAGTGGGCAAGGAAGCAGTGTTCATCTCTGGTTTCTGCTTCAGGTCTGTGCCATAAGAGTTGGCCAAGGCTTCCCTCAATGATGGACTGTAATCTGGAAATGTAAGATGAAATAAATCCTGTTCTCTCTTAGGTTGTTTTGGGTCATGGTATTTGTTCCAGCAACAGAATGAAGCTGGGACAGCTGTGCTTCATGGACAGTTGAGGTCACTCATGTACTTGTGTATACATGATTGTTAGGGATGGAGTCATTTGAGGGCTTCTGTACACACACACAACATGCAGTTCTTAGTACATGTGTTTTACATAGTAAATTAACCTTCACTTTTTCTGTACTGAAGGTCTTGTCCCAGGAACAAATAGATTTTGTCTTATTTAATGGTTTAATATATTTTATAAAAAGTTTAAGTTGATTAATTATAAACCATAGATAATCCAGAATACATTATGCAACATTCCCTGGGATTCAGTTTCAGTCACAGGGCTGGGAGCAAAATTGGTTTGGACTGATTTAGGATGAATGCTTCCAATTCTCGTGTTATTTCTGAATTCGAGGAGAAGTTCAGAGGCATTCATGCTTCCCCAGTCAGTGAATTCACCCTGGCCCAGCAGGCTGGGGAATTCCTTGCAACTCCTTGTTGTTCTGTGTGCTTCACTAAGGAATGTGGCTCTGCAAGCTTCAACAAGCAGATTCTTTCTCATACTGCTTACTCACTGAGTCAACGTGATGTGAAAGCCGCTGGAATAATTAAATAATATTTTGTACAATATTCTCAGATACCAAAACAGTTATGCTCTCATCTCTTTGTTATTCACCCCAACTCCCTACTAAAGTATGTGATTCTCATCTCCCTTAGACAGTTGAAAAAAGGAGGTTCAGAATTTATCCATAACCATGCAGTTAATTAAAGGCATATGACTTGGTAAGCTCTCTGAAGTTCCATTATGCCACGGTGACACACAAAACAGATATGCCCCGGATTAGCTGAAATGCTTAGGACGTCAGTATTACCTTTTATGGAGTGTCAAGGGATAGGGCTTTGTTTTATTGTCTTTGTGTTTAGACTGTGATCATCTGATTATGGAAATTCTTCTGGAAAACACATTAAGGAAAGAGCCAGAGAAATATTTGGGGTAAGGCTGTAGGAACTAACTCAGTCAGTGAAATTATTTAATACTCCAGATACCTAAAATGTTCTAATTGTTTTGTTGTTATTTTCTTTCTGTCCTTTAAAAACAGAAGGGCATGCCTTTCTTCATTATTAAAAAATAGACTTAATGTTTAAAATGGTGCATTATTTAAGTTGTTGTTCCATATCTTAACTATTGATTGGTGTAGATTTTGATATTTTGTGATGCACAGTGTCTAATGATTAGGTTAGGATAATTTGCATATTCATCAGAACTGTGGCCCTAACACTGTGTGATCCTGCTCCCATCCACTGTATCTCTCTGCCCTTGCTTACCGTCTTCTTTCTATCTCCCCTCCTTTACCCATCCCAATTTGATATTCATTAATTTACTGGGCGCTTTGAGGAGATTAACTTGGTTTCTGTATATGTATGTGTCACTAATGTGTTTGTGTATATTTGTGTTTACACACACACACACACACACATACACACATATATATATATACATATATATATATACACATACACACACACACACACACACAAAGGTACAGGGATATGTGTGTGACTGTGTGTATGCATTCACACCCTTCTTACACATGTCTCTACCCACCCCATGAAAAACCCACAAAATTGTGTGTGTTCATCACTGCAACTGCAGACAAGAAGTTAATTTGGGGTGTCTTCTTAAAGAGTTTACCATATTATATATTAATGCAGAGTCTCATATTTGAACCCAGAACTCACTAACTCTAGCTAGGCAGCTTCCTGAGGGGGGAATCCCTTGTCTTTATCCCATTCCTGCACCAATGCCAAGATTGTTATCTTAGGTCACCACATGCACTTAGCATTTACCTGGATTGTGGGGATCCAATTTCTGTCCCTCATATTTGTTCTACAAATGCTTTACACACTGATCCATTTCCCCAGCCTGGGATCAACTTCTTCATATAATAAGAATATGTGACACTGATGTTTGTAAGAAGACTAATTTTGAAAGATCACTAAAGCAACATGGGAATTGCAAAAACCATTAACATATCATACTATCACAAAAGGCCCAGAGGTCAGCATTTCTTTTAGCATCTAGCAATTTTTTTCAGGAACACCTCTGTATAGAAGATAGAATCAGAATGTCCCAGAAGCGATAGATTCGAAAAGCTCAGTTCTTCCTCTACAGAAGTCAGATTTGAGAGAGGTAAAAGACCTCTTAACAATGCTCAAGTCCAAGTGGATCAAGGACCTCTACATAAAACCAGATACACTGAATCTAATAAAAGAGAATTTTTCTGAACAGAAGACCAATGGCTCAGGCTCTAAGATCAATACTCGATAAATGGGACCTCATGAAACCGAAAAGCTTCTGCAAGGCAAAAGACATCATCAATAGGGCAAATTGAAAACCTATAGATTGGAGGAAAAAACTTCACTAACCCTACATTCAACAGAGAACTAATATCCAAAATACATAAAGAACTCAAGAAATCAACCTCCAAAACCAAAATAACCCAACTAAAAAATGGAATATAGAGCTAAACAGAGAATTCACAACAGAAGAATCTCGAATGGTTGAAAAGCACTTAAAGAAATGTTCAAAGTTCTTAGTCATCTGAGAAATGCAAATCAAAATGACCCTGAGATTCCTCGTTACACTAATCAGAATAGCTACGATCAAAAACTGATGTGACAGCTGATGCTGGTGAGGATGTGGAGAAAGAGAAACACTCCTCCATTGCTGGTAGGTTTGCAAGCTGGTACAACTACTCTAGAGTTCAATCTGGCAGTCCTCAGATAATTATAAATTGTTCTACCCAAAGACCCAGTTATACCACTCTTGGACATATAACCAAGACATGACCCTCCATACCACAAGAACATGCACTCCAGTATATTCATAGCACCCTTATTTGTAGTAGCCAGAAGCTGGAAATAATCCAGATGTCCCTCAACTGAAGAACAGATAGAATCAATGTGGTTCATTTTCACAGTGTAATATATATTCAGCTATTAAAAATGAGAACATCATAGATTTTACGTGCAAATGGATGGAACTAGAAAATATAATCCTGACTGAGGTAACTCAAATCCAAAAAGACATGCATGGTATGTACACACTGATAAGTGGATATTAGTCAAAATGCACAGAATACCTAGGATGCAACCTATAGACCTTAAGAAGTGCAACAAGCAGAAATGCCCAAGTAAGGAGGCTTTAACCCTACTTAGAAGGGGAAAGGAAATAATCACTGGAGGCAGAGAAAGTGACCTGGGTGGGAGTGGGGGAGGGGAAAGGGTGACTTGGATTAGGTATCTGGGTGGAGACAGGAGAGAATGTCAGAGAGCAGGAGAATGAATGGAAATAAGCTGCCTCAGGGAGGGTTGGGAGGTGGCAGGAACCTTTAGAGACCCTAGAGGTGGGACACTCTCGGACTCACTGGGGGTGACCTGAGCCAAAATGCCAAACATTGGGGAAAGGGAACTCGAAGAGTCTACCTGAAGTACATTGGGCCTCAAGTGGAGGGACTGTGTTACTAACCTACAGTCCAAAATCCTGACCCAGATCTGCAAGGACAAAAATAGAGAAAAGACTAAAAGAAAGGAGATCCAATGACCACTCAACTTGGGATTTATCTCATGGCAGGGGGCTGGAGGGTGGTGCACCAAGGCACTACTATGCTATGGTGTGTTTACAGATGTGAGCCTGACACGGCTGTCCTCAGAGAGGCCCTACCAGCGGTTGACTGAGACAGAAGCAGGTACTTACACCCAACCATAGGAATGAGGTTGGGGACCCCTATGGTTGAATTAGGGGAACCATTGAAGAAACTGAAAGGGAAGGCTACCCCATAGGAGTGACCAGCAGTCTCAACCTACCCAGACTCCAGGGAGCTCCCAGAGCCTGAGCCACCAACCAGGAGCATTCACAGGCTGCTTCAAGACCTCTGGCACATATGTAACAGATGCATCTGGGAGAAGATGCACTTAATCCTCAAGATCCTTGATGTCCCAGGGAACAGGGAGATCTGGTCGGGGAGAGAGAGCACCCTCTCAGAGGCAAGGGAGAGGTGGGATGGAATGAGGAACTGCCAGAGGAGGGACTGAGGGTGGCAACGACTAGAATGTAAATGAATAAAATAATTTAAATTAAAAAGGAAAGTAAATGACTACATATCATCTAGACATCATGTACCTATAAAAATTAAAACATCTAAATGTTTTAAAAGTATAATCATAAAATATTAGTGTTCACTATGTGTAGGATTTTATTTCAGAAAAATCATCCTGATTATGAAAAATAGGTAACTGCTTCAAACAAGACAGTGAATATTATTCCAAAAGTCTAGGAAGAACTTTGCACAATGGTGTTTGCATCTACTAAAACAGGGAAATAAAATGTTGCCTTAACTACCTTACTAAGTTAGACTATGTGGCTCTGAACCATGTGACATCAAAAGACATATGTGCATTGCAGGACTTGCACTCACTGGAAAGATAAACCAACAAAAGAGTAAAGCACAGCAGAAGATTTGTGGAACACAGCCCACACCACCAGCCACAACGCTGGACAAAGGAGCAAAGCAATACAGTGGGCAACTAAGAGCCTTTGGAGTTATACCACTAGGAAGGCAGAGAGAAATAGCCAGTGATGCCACCATGATGCAGATGACCTGACAACCAGAGAAAGCCATCAACAATTTGACACCGAGCAGCTAAACTGAAGTGATGTGGAAGACCAAGGCTAACCATAAGTTGTAACCCACCGAGAAGACATCAAAATCACAACCCTGTTCTTCCTAACTCACATACAAGCAGAAGTAAAAGCCTGTCACCCTTACTAGAGACTGAGAATTAATCATTTTGCATTTCTATCATTTTATGTCTGAAGAAAGTACTGACTATAATGTAGGCCTTTGGTGTGTTTGAGCGTCAGAGAAATCATGTATAGACTGTAACTTTTAGACCCCAAAAAGTCTCTGAAAATACATTCCTGTAGCAAAAAAGAGACTACTTAAGAGTTTTATATTATACATCGTACGGTTTGCAAAAGATTAATCTGAACTAAACTACACACACACACACACACACACACACACACACACACACACACACACACACATTTCCCTTAAATGATGAATGAATTACAGTTGAGGGACAATCAGTCCACTTTTAAAAGCTATGTCTCAAACACTTAATGAAATAAATTTGAGTATGTTCTAAAAAAAAAAAACATGTGTGACACAGGATGATGTAGAGTATGGGTTTCACAAAGGAAGATAAGTGAATTCAGAAAAAGTTGTTTAGGATGAGAACATCAGTGCTGGAATGTGGAGAAGCGGACAAGACACTGGAGACTTTGAAAAGCACCAGCAATAGCTGTGGCATTGCAGGCAGCATGACATGGAAGCTAGACCATGGCCTCTGACGAGTGAGGGAAGACGGGCATCAACTGGAAGTTGATGTCACTAGTATCTGGGTGTGCATTCTATGAGATTTGACAGTTGGTTGGATGTGGTGGATAAAATAAGAGAGTAAGGTATGGCAAAACGTTAGATCTGGGTCACCAGAAATTTGGCAACTTTGCCATGGGTATAGGGAAATGATAGTGAGCGGGAGTATGTCACAACTGGAAATGTATTTCATATTCAGAATTAGAAAATTCAACAAAAGTTTGATTATAATCATTTTAAAAGGATTTCTTATAGGGTAAAATGAACAAGTGATAGAGTGAAGTCTGGGCACTAAATCTGATTTCTATGACTGATAAACCTGAAGTGACAACAGAATGAAGCCATTAACTGATTCTAGAAAGACAGAATAATAGGAGACGGTCACATCGCCAGAACTGACTTGTGGAGGTAGATTGCCAAAGGCAGTCATTTAGGAAAGGAGCAAAGAGAACACTTACCTAGGCCATACTCACCTTGTAGTCTTTATTGCCAATGCCACCTTCCAGGACATGGGAGGAATTATTCACATGATTAACTTCATAGGGTACAGAGTCAGATGGGCAAGCAGATAGAGACTGGGTCCACTATAGAACTAAGCCTATGTTCAGTCTAGAGAGTTGTTTGCAGGAACACACACATGCACACATACACATGCATACACATGCATACATACATATGCACACACATACACACATATGCATACACATGCATACACATATGCACACATGCATACACATGCATACACATGCACACACACATATGCACACAGGCACACACATATGTATACACATATGCACGCACATATACACACACATATGCACACACACACATACACATATGCATACAAATACACAAGCAAGAGAGGGAGGGGGCAGACAGGCAGACAGACAAACTGGATAAGAAGAGGAAAGGGAACAGAAGAAATAGAAATACAAATACATAGAAGAGGGAAATTATGTTTCATAGCTTTGAATGTTTGAATGGAAGTGAAATCTCAGGAAAGTTTTTTTTTGGTTTTTTTTTTTTTTTTTTGGTCCTGTACAAAAACTGAAGCAAACAGGGCCACATAAGGTTCCCAAGAGGTGCGTTCTATCTCAAAGTTAGGATTGGAGTCATTCTGCTTGTCTACTTCTCTGTTCATTTTAAAGTACTCATTGTCACTAGGCAGTTTGCTTTGACATTATATGTGTCTCAGGTTTTGCTGTAACAGAATACCATGAAGGGTTTAGCAAACACAAATGTACCACTGGTTTACTTGGCCATAAAGGACAACTGTGTCTCCCGATAGAGTAGTTGACAAGAAAATCTGTTTTCTTGCCTTATTCCGGACTATGCTGCTAGGTGTATGACCCATCTTCCTCCTTGAATACTTTTCATTCTAGTCTCTGTACCCTCTCTCACTGGGACTTCCTCTTCAAGGACTGTGTGGATACAACAGATCCAGGTTGACAATGCCAAACACTTTCTCCAAGTCAGGACTGTAAGCTAAGTCATGTCTGAACATGTTCCCCTTGATGCAGAAGAGGAGAGTCACAAGATCTGGGATTAGGATGTGGACATATTTAGGGTAATTTTAAGCCTGCAAGGACTTATTTCTAGAAAATATCTATATGGGTGGAAAGATGGTTTAGCCCAGGAATAAGGACATGTCCTCTTTTGCGGATGAATCCTATTACTACCACTTCCCAGTTCCCTGGTCTTGTATCGGTTTATCTAACCATTTTAGTGCTCACATCCCCATCTGTAAGGTAGGGATGGTAGTATGCAGATATTTATTTCAGGGTAGTAATCCAGGCTTCTGCAAAAGCCTTGCTTTATTGTGTATTCAGTTCTACTTCTACTTCTAGTCCCTCAGTTGTTTTTTACATTTTTTTTAAATGTTCTAAGAAGAAAAGTGCAATCCAACTGGGGAGCTTACAAGATTCTCTCTAACAGCAATGGTCACATGCTCCCAAGACGCCATTACTTGTCAAATTTTATGGAAAAATGGGAAATTAGTTTGTGCCAATCTGCATCCCAAGAATGTTCAAAAAATATTGACTCCGGATTATTCTGAGGTTGTGCTAAAAATCCTGCTGTATCTTTTCTCTTAAGAAAACAAATAATGGTAATAGTAATATTTTGCATGAAGGGCAAAAGAAAAACACAACTGAGAAAACCTTCCAACAGTCAGCAGACTTATTACATCACGTCAAGCACTTTGCTTCATTTTTATTTCTTTCACAGTTCTGGACATGCATGCAATACATTCCTCCTTGTCATCCTGGTACCCTGTCCCATCCCCATCCTCCTCCCACTGAGATCCTTCTTGCCAACTCATCTTTCCTACTTCCATGTCTTCTTTCTGTGCTCGAACCAGAGTTTAATTAGTGTCTAAGCCCTCCATCCCCACTGAATTCAGACATTTGAGCTCAAGCACTTTTTAGTACATTGCTTGTTAAACAAAATAGAATCAGAATCGCCAAACTTGCTTTACTTATTTTCTGACGGTTTTGTTTGGTCCAGAATATGCCATGAACTTTTAAAGTCCCTGTTATTAGATACCATTTAGAAGCAAGAGTTGTTTGGAGACGTGTGGGGGAGGAATAACACAACTAGAGATGTGCATTTGGTATCTGGGGAAACCGGAAGGCCAACGTAGACAAACTAGAATGGCTGGTTACTGAGGAGCAACCTTGGGTAAATCACTCTCCTTGGTGTTCCAGGTTCCTCCCCTGGAAGTTGATCATGATGGTAGGGTGTTGTAAGGATTAATGAAGAGAGTGAATCTAAAGCATCCCGCTTGATCCTCACACGTGTGGAAATTTTTAAAAATGGTGATAATAATGGAAATGATCAGGGGGAGAGTAAGTATGAGTAGAGGTCACTTGTACAACATAGCTGGCCAACCACATCTGTAGAGCTGAAGGAAAGCATGAGAAAAAGCATGTCTGTGTTCTGTTGAATCTCTTTTCTGGTAGCACAGGGTGATGATTTTAGTAAATAAAGACTATTTGAAGATGTAATTAAACATTTTTGAAATGAACGTTTTTTGAGGCCATAGATAAATAGCCTAGAAGTCACCCTATCTTAGCTGACCATGCACTAAGAATTCAGGCATACATCAACACTTTGACTGAACATCTTCTCTAGAGCAAAGTGTTTATTCCTGGGCATGTTCAATGAACGCTAAGATTCTTCCTCAACATATGTTGTAGACATGGTATAGAACCTAAAATAGTTGATTTGTATAGTTTGATGAAAAAGTCAATATCGACTATTGAGAGAGAAACTAACATTCCGAAATATTTGACTTAGTTGAGAATTTCTTTATGCCACACAACACAAATAAAAGTGAAATAAATTGTATAATATCTCTCTACTCAGTGACAGATTATTCTCTATTAATAGATGTGCTTTGAAATTTCTATTAAACCAGCCTCAAGTATACCTATCACAGAAGTAGCCTCCCTTGTAGGCTTGGCTAATATAGTATTATCACAAACCCAGAATAAGTGTCCAGCATTACCATGCAAGCAGTGGTCAGTATAATTAATCCTTTCAACCTCACAGGTCACCCCATTGCTGACTTCAGTGTGTATATGTTGACTATTAGACATCAAACATCTGTGGGAACTTGAAGAGATCATTTAAGTTCTATGCTTCTTCAATTTTTCTTTTCTTTTCCTCATAGAGGAAAGAGGGCAGTAGATCTGGAAGGTAATGTTCACCTCCCACGAGTGCCATGATTTCTATAATGGTTTAGCAGTCTGGTTGACATTTTCCAACCAGTGGAAGAAGTTTCCTGCTTGACCACATGAATTGTCTATTCCATCTACGCTGTAAAAAGAACTGTCAAGGTTGGCTCTAAAGACAGGATTGGTAGAACGTAGGTATACTTTGACTATCTAACTGTTCTTCCAAGATTGGTATAGAATACCTGTGTATTCAGGCTTACATTCAATTCCAGTGATTTACCAATTTCTTCTGTGTATTGAAATGTAAGTTGGCACAAAAGAACTAAAAAAGTCATTATATTATAGTTTCACTGATTCCTGGGAGCAAAAGGAAAAAAAAATATTCTCTCAAACTGAACAATAATATCTTGTTAACTGGTTTTTAAAAGAGCATATTTTAAATTGCTTTTTTCAGGGAAATCTACCTCCCAACACTGTGAGCTTCCTGGAAAAAAAAAAAGAAATGGCTTTTTGATTAGTTATTTGAATTGTGTTTCGACACAAATGTCTGTGTTTTGGTCACAAGTTTTATTCACAGTTGTCAATATGGGAGGTCAGTTAGTTCATGAGTCATTTTGCTTAATGAGGAACTTACAGAGGAGTTTGTTCTCACATTGGAAATTCTTCACAGAGAAGCGTTTCATGCTAATAAAAGAGATTAATATGAACTTTGGAACTAGAAAAATTGGGTTTCGGTTTTGTCCGTGTCACTAAGTAAACTGTGTGGCATTGATAACATTCTTAGAATCCTGAGTCTCACTCTACAGTCTGCAAAATAGGGGTGATAAGCCTTCTTTGTAGGATTAGCCTGTTCGTAAGGTAATGTGTCAGCTGTGTATGTTAGCTAATGCTTATTAAATGCCTAGAGCTCTTGTAAATATTGCCATATTTCATTCTCAAAACATTGCTACCCATGGAGGCAATGATCATTCTCAGTTTAGAAAGGAGGAACTTAGAGCAGTTGAAGTTTATTGCCTCAAATCAAATAAGAAACTGTGAGTCTGAAGACTTAACCTTTTCACAGTGCTTTGCTATAGTGCTTTCCTCTTGTGACCATTTTTAGCTATAAAGATCCAGTCTTCAGCAGCCATAGACAAAATGGCTGCCACATCTCCTGCACATTGATAAAGCAGCAGTTCAGAGCCTTGTCAAGAATCCAGAAGTCTTCCTCATAGCCCCACTACCCAGGATAAAATTTAAAAAAAAGAGTGGATGACTCAATGAACTTATGGGTGGTGATTTCACATTTCCTATAGACCTTGAGAAGAAGCAAAAGAACCTTGCCATCACAGGCTAGGTCCTGAACGGACAGGAGACGTCATTTACACAGACCCCATGTGTGTGTCTCTCTGAGTCAAGGGGTTCTTCTATTTCTTCCTGCACTAGCTTCATTCTTGGAAACACTGAATCACCACCACTCCCTACCCTTAACTTTCTCAAATGTGATTTGGATTGCTGGAATACTTCTCCTGGGGAACTTCAGATGTTAGCTTTATAATTTTAGCATCAGCTCCAAGTTCAGTCCTTTGGAAAAGTTGTACTGTAATCTTAATCACATGCTCACAGACATGAATGCATGCATGTGTGTCCAAATTGGGGTTTTTGCCAAACAAAAGTCCTTGAACAGAAATAATGAGAATGGTCCACTTTGTGTCAGCAAGGACGGTCTTCCAGAGAGACAGGTCTTACAATGTAAAGGACATTTTAAATGCAAAGAAATGTTACAACTGAGAAGTACTGTTGAGACAGATACTTGATGCATTAGAACTGATCATGCAGAGGACCTTTAAGTTTAGATTCTTTTATTGCCTTCTGAGAACATGATTTCCACTGAGCTCTACAGCTGCTTGGAAAGTTAATTTTCAACACTTCGGACTGTAGTAATGGAGACTGAAGGAGGAGGAAGGTACAATGGGCCTTTTAGGGTTGAGGTGATTGAGCAGGGAATTGACAGTTGACAGTAAAGAGAAGAGGGCTTTTTGAGGTTGTTTTGTTTTAATTTAATGATTATTATTTTTGGTGTGAGAGTAATTTCTGCTTTGACATTTTGTTGGCTTGTCATCAATACTTCTTTTTGACTTGTGCGCAAAGTCAAGAATATTTTGAATGATTAAAATTTTCTTAATTTTCCCTGGGATTGCTTTTCCCTTTTCATTCCTCTCTCTCTCTCTCTCTCTCTCTCTCTCTCTCTCTCTCTCTCTCTCTCTCTCTCTCTGCCTCTTTTTCTCTCTATATATGTCTCTGCCTTTCTATCTCTCCCTGTGTTTGTATGTGTCCATAGGCTCCCCTCCCCCAACATGTGTGATGACCTATAACCAGCTGCTACTTTGGTTTAATGAGGAAAAGAGCAGTTGACATTGCATCCAAATTAATGAATCTGCTAGATGGGCAGGGGTAGACACATTGTCAAGTAACATGTAATGAATAATAGTAAGTACCTAGCCTGGATCTGATATATATTAAGAAAACTGAACAGTAGACGTTGAAGAGCATGTGGGCTTAAAAATAGTTTCAATCTGAGAATAACAAGAGAAGGAAACGCTAATAAATAAAGAAAAAGCTGGCCAGAATACAAGATGTGGGGAAATTATATTTTGGTGGCAGAGCTGAAGCCATCTACTTTAAGAAGAGTAAACAGAGCAGAGGAAAACCTGTTTCTGTGCTTGTCTCCACCTCTTCTTGTTTTCGTCTCCCTTCAGACTTTCTGGTTTAATCAGATTGTGTCTCTATCAAAACAAGGTAAGAATAAAAAGTCAGATGACAATTCATGTTTGTTAGCTCCTCCCATTGACTCTGGGAGCTACCATATAACCTTCGAATGAGACAGTACCATGCCCTAATGCAACTACCTTGGCAGTTTTGATGTACATTTAGAGGAATTACTTGAATTGACACATTCTTATAAGGTGGCAATCAAAACTATTCCAGTATTTGGAGGGATTTCCCAGGAAGTCACAGCATTGGCATCCCAAACTCCACAAGCAGGGTTGGCTAGCACAGGATCCTTCACTCAATCACACTGTACTCTGAGCCTCAGATTTGGCCAACTTAGTCACATTGTCACCTCTGCGTGCCAAAGCAAACACCCTTCCTGAACTTTGCCTCCAGCTACATTCTTCACCAGGAAGCCCTTTTGAATTTCCTTTGGATGTTTTCACTACTGCTTTGTGGAGGAAGGAAGCTCACTTTGACTAATAACTATGATTTTTTAGTGAAGAGATCATGTATCTCCTGTGTCTGTCCACCAGCCCTGCTCGATTCCAGGTGGAGGGTGTGCGGAGGAAGCTGTGTATCCACTTGACAAGCCTTCTGGGTCCTGTCCACGGAGAACTGCTTCTCAGGGCTACTTATAAAGGCTCACCTTCCAAAGGAAACTTGTCAGGGCTAAACTGTTGGCAAGATGGATTAACAAGTGCTTACAGCTGATGGAGTAGCTTTCGGTGACTTAATGAGTATAGTTTTAAATCTTAGCTGTCCCTTATTTTTTTTTAAAGAGTGATAAATGATTATAGTTTTTTTTCTAATCTAAGAAATGCCAAGTATTAAGCGTCCACAGATTGAAGTAAGGTATTTGGGAGTGGTCGCAAACTGTGGTCTCTGATTGTAGTCTGACATTTGATAACCTTTGGATTTTATCTTGAGGAAGTTGTCCTCAGAGGAGACAGATCTCATAATTGGCATAGGAACAGCTGTTAAGGTATTCTTGGGCCACGGAGCACATGGCACCTGGCCCAGTCTGAATAGCTGGGCTCTCCTTGTTGCTTGTTTAAATAAGGTTAAGCAGAAAACTTTGGTCTTGATTTCAGGCAGAAATGAGGAAATTCCTGCAATCCTATCTTCAAATGAGTTTCCTTTGCCCCTTAGGCATCTCTTTAGGACCCTCATTAAAGTTAATGAATAATCTAGTATAGGGCAGAGCCCAGAGCAGGGCAGTTCACCTGAGCTTCCCTATGGCTATACACCTTCATGGGATGTGACCTTTAGTTCCTGCAGATCCATTGTTAGGTGGACCCTTAATTATAGCCTTTATCTCTCCACAGCATTCAACTCAGACAGCTCAGATGCCTCCTACATTCCATGACTCTAAGGTCACCGTAGCAGAAGAGGCTAAAGTAAATAAATAAAAGAGGAAAGCTTCCCACTTGATTATACACATTGGGTTTATGGTAGGAAGGCTCTGAGAACTGGTCAGGAGCAGGAAGATCTCTTTTAAAAAAACCCAAATCTCAGAACATGAACTGAAAGCACCTAGGTCAGTTTGGGCTGCCATCCTGTGAGGGATAAAAGTTGCATGAAGCAAGGCCACCTCTGATAGAAAACTCAGGGCCAGTTCTCACCTTAATACTTCTGCATTTCGGCGTTCCCCTGGAACCAAATTTTGTTCAAAGATAAAATTGTTGTGTGATCTCAATATCTATGAAGGACTGGATCCTAAAGTCAACGTTAGCTCCTGTGGAACTTTTAAGTATGGCTATGTAAGTGATATATCCTAATCAAGTTGTTAACATGCTTTTACAAAGCAGTGCTAGCCTGAATTTCATGTTAAATATTCTGCTCTCCTGAAATGATTTCCTCTGTGTTTGGAAGTGCCTTATGGCCTACTTGAAAGCCATAAAAAATACCATTTTTTTTTACAGTCTCACCATCTCACCTCATTTTAATCCCTAGTAGTGTTTTTAGTTGTCTAAAGCAAAGTTACACAAGTCTAACAAATGATCCATGTCAATTTGTTTAATCGGCTTTCTTATTTGTAGACTTGAATGATGTGATCTGCTTCTTAGGGCTTCTCTGAGGAGTAAGAGAGTCCAACAGTCCTTGGTGACTAGTGAGCATTCAAATCATGCTGTTACTATCATTATCAATATAATTTTTAACTTGGCTTGTAATTTTTTCCCATTAGACTTTTTTTTCCCAACCAAATTGTTCTGAAAAAAAATCAGATATTTTTTAAATTATACAATGCTTTCTTTTTTTTCTTGTCTTAGAGGTTTTAATGAGTAAGTTGTAGGTCTAAAGTATTTCAAAACTTATTTGAACAGAGAAGATACTGTTGACTGCACTTCTAGCATTCTAATGTCTGTTTATGAAGGGGAGACCCTGCTATAAAGACACCCAAAGTGAATATATTTTCTAGATACATTATTTTGGTTTTTGTATTTTTATTCTAAGATAAGTAAAAGGAAATTATTGAGATTATAAGGAAAGTAGTTTGGTTAAAGTGGATGGCATTAAATTCATGTACTATTCTTTCATTTTAAAAATTAATTTTATTTGAATTTTTCCCACATCTATATATTGTAGTTCAATTACATTCACTCTTGCACCCAGTTTTTCTCCTTCCAGTCCACATTACTGCCTCCATTATTCTTACCAGTGCTTTTTCTAGAACCATGACTCCTGGTTGAGCTTGCGACCTGTTTAGTTTATCTGGAGTCATCTCTGTGAGCATTAGCATTAGACTGGAACAATGCATCAGAGCCCGTCAAGTCATTGGTGGGTACACAGCTGAAGGCAGAGAGTTCTGCAGTGTGAGTTTGGCTTTCTGAGTTCCTCTGTCCATGCCTCACAGCTGACATAAGGATTCTCAAACAGACCCAGTGCTGGCATCCACATCTACTGTGATGTCTTGATGGCAATGCCTTTGCAATGGCTTTTCATAGCCCTTTCTTTGTCTTCTAGCTCTTATCCTTTTTCCTCTCCTATTTCTCATATGTCACTTGAGCTTGGGAATGGATAGTTTGACGTATTATTCAGTGCTGACATATAGTTTCTGACAACTTTCAGTTTCATCATCTCATCAAATAAGCATTAAATATATACTTTGCAAAGGATTTTTTTGCTAGGTTCTCCATGGCTTTTTTAGTTTATCAAAGTATGACTAATATATTGTCCTCTTCCAAATGGGATTTAACAGACACTGTGCATTAGATTCTTACTCAAAATGTATCTAATTTCTTTGGAAGAGGATCAAAACACACATAAGAAATATAAGGATGGAGAGCAAGGGGAAGTAATTTAGTTGACAGTAGAGTAGGGTGCGTTTGTTCTACCAAAGCCGAGAACTGGATTCAGTGTTCTTATTTGGACATCTTAGTCAAGGCTCCAGGTCTATAGATATTCCAATAACTTAAAAGATTAAAGTACCGGGATCAAAATGGTTACAGATATGTCCAGTTGTATGCAACTGCATGTTTCTAAGCAAAAGGTATATTGAGTTCCCATTAAATGTCACTTGTATTGATATTGCATATACCCCGTGTAAAACACTCATATATTCTGCAATAGCAGACAAGATATAGGCAGGAAGGACAGAGGCAGTCATTAACACATTTGTACACATAATTACAAGTTGTGATCAATGCTGGGTTAAACGTAACAGTCAGTTCTTTTTAAAGTTCAATACTCACTAGAAAATAACTCATTTCATTCTGGTAAAACGGTCTTAAGATAACTTTGCTTATGTGAAATCTCAATACAATTTTCCTATTTGATGTACTCTTTATATCAACATTAAAATAGCACATCGGAATTGACTAAGTATTCTTGCTGACAGTGTAAACAGTGGTGGTTTCATCTGAGAATTTAGATGTCCTGACGCATCTACCCAGAAGCTAGTTAACATGGACATTGTTCTTATCTTTCTAGTAGAAGTGAGACGTCTTGATTATCTACCCCTCACCCCCAAATTCAATTGCTTTGAAGTATTTTTACAGGTGGTTCAAATTACCACCAACCCTTTATTATCACTGATAATACGAGAATACAACCAGTTGATACCAGGGACTACTTAGTTGACTGTTGCCATACATAATTAATCCAATGTAATGTGATACAGTCTTTACAGATGGAGAGGATTAAAGTAAAGGCCCTCGCCCCACTATCTCCAGAGTTTAGATGTTATGGAAACAGATCTTCGCAAGACTAAGCTAACATAGCAGGTCTTTCACAAGTAGCCTCTAATGAAGTCTGTACCGTAAACAGGAAGCCTGTAAAAAATATACTTAGAAACATGTCAAATTCAATTAGTTTTGAATTTGATTCAAATTCAAAACCGAAATGTAGCTACGGTATGTAAACTAGGCTAAAGATTTATGTACAGTCCTTCATATTCATGCTTTCAAGTTATAGGAAATAGAAACAATGAACTGAAGTAACTGTGTAGTTCTTTACTGTGAAATACTTGTAAAACTCAAATGAAAAGAAAAACGTTTTTGCCTGTGATGTACTTGAGAGAAAGACTATGGAATGAAAGTGTGTGACAGTGGCTCCTGTGGCTTTAATCCTGTTTTCTTCCTAAGAAGCCGTCCAGGTGGGCCTGACGTTATCCAGACTGCCATGCAAATGGACGATGCTATTTAATGATCTTCCTCAGCATTCTGGAAAACAGACCTTATGTTTTCTCTCTGTGTTCCTTTTTCCTCCTTCCCTTTCTCTTTCTGGTCCTTTGCCAGAAACTTTCCGTTCCTTTCCTGGAGTCCAGTAATTGAAGGCACTTTCTTAGAAGCTGGTTCCAATTATCTAAAGCCAATGGAATGTGTAACTACCCCTTGCTATTGGTGAACTGCTTACTTTGGGATTTCAGGTGAATTCAGATGACATGTACCCAGATGTTATCTGCCGTGGTAACTTTTGGAAACAAAAATCCTATGAAGGATGTGACTTTGCTGCCATATTGAGGTTAACCGCCCTCAAATTTCATGGACATGTATCCCTGGGATAAACTTTAAGAGTAAATTTTAGATAATAACCGGTGACAACCCAAAAGTGAGAAAATATGTTCCCTGTGCAATAAATAAGATTTGTCTTAGCTGACTGTGCCTTCACATTGCGTGATTTGGATCAGAGAAAAACTTACACCTCATAAAAATATTTTGTCATCTATATGGTTGGAGATAATGAAATTAGAAACTGAAAGTTTCTTCATGTTTTTATTTTGCCAAACCTTAAAGATTTTCTGTCATGTTTCCTAAGTAATAGAAAATGAATTTGTGCTGTTTACAAAATAAAAAGTCTGAGGCAATATAAGTTACCTCCAAAATAATGACTAAGTACTCTGATCTGCAGATGATCAAAGGCTGATGTTAGTGCCTGACAGCTGAAGGAAAGGCAGAATGCTAAGATAGCACATTTATGAATGGAAAGTAAAGCCCAATTTGCAAAACTTAAAAACCACATATATTATTGCATTATTAATCTTTATGAAAGAATATTTGCCCTCTATAGGTATCTAGTAGGCTTTTAGCAGGAAGGTTGTCTTCCAATGTGATTAAAATATGATTTAATCTTAGTAGTTTATTGTATGGTAAATTATCAGAGAAAATAAAATTATTTCTTGTTAAATAGACAAGAAAGTGAGAACTGTGATTGTCCTCTGCCATAGGTTGGGAGAGACAAGCCAAGAGTAGCTGTTTTAGAAGTTGAGTAAGATAGCATAATCGTACATGTGGATACACACACACACACACACACACACACACACACACACACACGGTGTGGGCGAGTGTATATGGTGTGCATATATAAATATGTTCTTGTACATTGGTGTTCATTTTCCTTAGCATGTATCTGCATAGCATTTAGCATGCTTTCCAACACAGTTGACAGTCAGCTGAATGAACAAGAGACAGTTGTTTTCAACGACTTTCTGAAAAAAACGATGCCTAGTGAGAGCCATAGCTTTGAAGGGGTCATAGCCACAAAGAAAACTGTGGTTATGGAGGAAAATGTGAGTTAGCAGAGAGAAAATATTCTTGATTTCTTTGTAAAACTTCTGCTAACTAAGGCCTTTCACGGTACTCACTACCCAGGACAGAGGATGGAGAACTGGCATGTAGAAAGGGACACTGAGAGTTTCTTCTCCAAAGAAACACAGAATTGGGACATGCAGAGTAGACACCTAAGGAACAGAAAAGGTAACATGTGAATATCTGCTATGGAGCTACCCAGAGTGCTTCTTATAGATCATAATGCAACCATGCCATTGACTCAGAAACTGTATAACGTTTATATTAGGCCCTTTCTAGGCAGTGCATCTAACTAATGATCTAAATGCTATTTTTGTTATAACTCAGATGGAGTTATCTCAATAGCAATACTAATTATGAACAAAATTTCACCAAAATAAAAGCTATAGCATAATTTTAATGATTAATTTTAAAGTATGTGTGATATTGTAAAATTATTAAAAAAAGATAGTTCCTGCTAGGTCTGGCACCGCAGTGCCCCAATATATCTGTTAGATATCTTGCCAGAAGCAGACATCCCAATTCCGTGTGGCCTAGTGTCTCTAGCTGCCGCACACTCTCTTACACTTATATCTCTACAAGAAAGAACACACAACACAATAACCTCCGATCCAACTGATATATAATTGCCCACCTAAACATACAAAGCCCTGTTCACATCCATCCCTTAAGAACATTCATAACAGCCTGTAAACGTACAGCGTGGAATCTTAACGTCAGCCTCCATGTTCTCTCCACAGCTACTCTCCCAGTCGCCCCGTTTCTTCCTCCTTTCCGTTCCAGTCTCCTCCCCTTCCCTCAAACTTTTCTCCCGCCCATCCTTCCTTCTCATCCAATGACAGGCCTCGTTCTATCTTGTACCTGCCTCACCTGTGACATCACGCCACCTATGTGGGTTCTCTCTCAACAATTCTTTATAGGAATGACATTTGATGGGCCAGTGAAAACTGCAGAATAAAATATGGAACAGTAGTTATTATTTTTATTTAAGTCTTACTGATCCTGTGGATTTCATTTACAAATATAGCTTGTAGAGATGAGGAAAGATTAATTATTTGACAAGTTAAAAGAAGAATTTAAATATTTAATAACAACTTCATTAGGTGAGAATTTAGATAAATAATGAAAAGTTAATTAAAAACAATTGGGCCTAAAATAAATATGTGAAACTCATTAAATTTCAACAATTATATTGATAAGCTTGTAATACTCGAAATTTTCAAATAGAGTATATTCTTTGTCAGTGATGTTAACTCAAATATTAACAAAAAGGTCAAATTTATAGATTAAATAAAAAGCAAATAATGTTAAATAACATAAGAAAAATCAAAGAAGAAACTGCTGCTTTAGAAAACAGGTGAATGCAGAAAAGTTCAGCAGGCTAATATTTAGATGCAAAGCAACAGAATTGTCAGGAGCTATGCGTGTGTGCGTGTGCAGGAGTGTGCCCCCCTTTCTGTGTGTGTGTGTGTGTGTGTGTGTGTGTGTGTGTGTGTGTGTGTGTGTTAGTACCCATGCTTCTAAAGGCAAGATCTTAAGATCCCAGCTTGATAGATCTGATAGATCGGCACTACTACATAGCAGGATATGCTTGTTAGAGTGAGGTACGCAGGAGGTTTCTGGACTCCTGACAACGATTCCATTGAGGGTGTGGCCATTTTGAAATGTCTTTCTCATGTATGTCCACTGGGCAGAAGATTGGTTACACCTGAGTGAAAATTTCTGAAGCCAACATTGAAAGTGTTGAAATTTGATCCATAACAGAAGCGAGACGGTTGAGAATAGAGCTCTGTGGCCCGGCAGTTGTTTAGCATACACAAGACCCTGTGTTTAACCTGAAACACCATTTACAAAAGAATTCCTTAAAATATTTAATGATCGCCTTGGCTGTCCTACCACTGAGATATTTGCACATCAGTGTTTACGGCACTCCGTGATAGCAAGGAAGTGGAAGCCAGCTAGATGTCTGTCAGTGGACCAGTAAATGACAAAAGTGTGGTGCACAGAAAAAGATGGAATACTATTCAGCTATTAAAATGAAATCACAAAAAGGTGTGGGAAAAATGGACTTCAAAAGTATGAAATTAAGCAAGGTCTCCCAAACTAGTGAGGAAAAATGCCATGTTCTCCCTTATATGCCAATCCTATAGGATATATGTATCTTTGTATGTACATGAATATATGTATATACACACATATGTGCCTATGCATGTGTGTATAAGCAGTTATAAATGTGGGTATAGTATAAAATTTAGAATGGAGATTAAGAGAAGCTAACATGTGGTGATGAGGAGGGATAGCATTAAGACAAAAAGTCATGTGGGTCAATTGAAGGAATATATAAGGTCAATTTTTTCCTAGTTTCAACTCCATCATAGTCTTTTCCATGGCAGGGAATTGAATAAATATTTAATTGGCAAAGTGTGAAACCTGAAATGAAGCCTCATGGCTTCAGAATGATCCTTCTACCTGAGTAAGTTCACTGAGATGATTAGTCTTTAGAACTGGCCAAGTGTCCCAGTGGCTTCCTTATATTAGCCATAGAGTGTTTTCATTTGTGTGTTTATTTCAATAAAGCAATTTACAGCTGGTATTTGTATTTTTAGCATACATTTCCATATTCCCAAACTATCTTGCTGTTGGATTTTAGTGGACCATATCATAATCCTCTACTTCTTATGACTATAATGAACGTTGTAAGCTGGCAAAACAAAATATCTGATATCTACAGATGGCCACAAAAACCTTTTGCATCTAAATTCTAAAGAAAAATGGTGAGGTATGGACAGGGAAGGTTAGATTGGTAGCAGGTAGAGGCTTTCTACAGCAAAAGAAAACAACTGCGTCTGAAAGGGAAAGGCATAGACACTTCTTGTAGGAGCATATTGGTGAGGATATACCCCATTTAGTTTTTAAAAAAGTGTGTGCAGATGCGAAATCACCAAAACCAGATCACCTATAGAAGAGCCCATTCTAAGGGCAGGCTTCTTAACACTCAATTAGTAGGGGCTGGCTGTGCAGGCCTGCAATTTTCTCATGCCTTTCAAAAGCCACTGCCGGAGTGATAAAAGGAGAATGGCCCAGCACTCAACTCTGCCATGTTTTTGTTTATTTTTGCTAAAAGATATTACCTTTCCAGCTTTCTTCTAAAACATTCAGAATCAAATAGTCACACACCAGGTCCAAACCACACATGTTTCACATTTGCATTTCAAAATGTTTGAGTATCCGTCATTATCCTGCCATTGGTTTGTGGTTCAATGCAATATTCTGTTTGACTAAATCAGTTTGGAACCAAAAGTTTTCTAGTGGGATTTTGTTTCTGAGGAGTAATAACAGTGTAGAGGACAGGTTCCTTACTGGATTTTGTATTGTGACTGTTGGAACTCATCTGCCTCTAACTCCACCTCTAGAGATCTGACATCCGGTTCTGCACTCCCCCTGTGTGCGATACAAATACTTGCACACACAAAAGCACAAAATCCATCTAAAAAATAAACAAAACCTAGGTTTAATGTAGGTACAAATTCAGGTTTTATTGGAAATTGAATAATAAACTCAGATGAGCAAAATCATCTGGTGGTGATATAAGGAAATCCCACGAGAGAAATGCCATGATAAAGGGTCCCTACTGTGCATCCATGCTCTAAAGACAGTAGGAGAGCCACATTAGGCTTAAAGTCTAAGTGGGCAGAATCTGCTCTACATCAGCTGATTGGAAACAGGCAGTAGCGCAATTCTGGACTTACAGATTTCTCTAAAAGAAAAACCTGATATCTCAATGTTTAAAAAATATAATATGAAATCTTTTTATTTAAACCCTACAAGTAAAGTAAAAGTCTCTCTTTTTCCTTCTCTCCCTCTCCTTCTCTCCTTCTCCCTCTCTCTCTCTCTCTCTCTCTCTCTCTCTCTCTCTCTCTCTCTCTCTCTCCTTCCCTATCTCTCTCTCCCTCCCTCCTTCCCTCTCTCCCTCCCTCCCTTCCTCCCTCCCTCTCTCTCTGTAATACCATGGGCTAAATACCATGTTTGTAAAAGAGACCTGTTAAACTCAGCTATGCAGTGTCACATTTATTAGAAGTAGAATACATTGTTTATTCAAGTTTATTCAAAAAGGATACAAATTAACAATCCATCCTGCAAACATTCATGTATTTGCTCATTTATAAGGTAGCTATCACTGAGAATCATCTAGTTCCCCTGCTCTTGGTCTTCTGCCCTGGGTAAGTTTCTAGAGTTACAAGGAGGATAGATTCTAAGTTAAGCATTCCTGAATCCAAAGGAGAGGGAGCAGCGGGGAGGAAATCAGTGTATTGCTGTTTATAAAAGCACTAGAATCTAAGACCAATGGGAATAACTGAATATAGTAGGATTCGAGTTTTATGACATTTTTCAAGCCACAGAAAATAATTAGGAAATTATTAGTTCTTTCTTTTACTATGCAAATATGTCTTACCTATCTTATCATACCTTGATTTAACTAAATCTAAACAAACTGTCATTTGTGTGATTATTTCTTTTAAATACGCTTGCTACTGGACAGATGTCTGTATATGCACATATTCATGAACGATCCACACATTATTTGATTTCTTTTTGCCACTGAAGATCATCTTACTTTTGCTACAAAATTAAAATAGCACCAGCCACTTCTTTTTTCCTATCTGTGAACTATGGTCAAGCTACAAATAAGCCACCTAAATGAATAAACTCTCTTAAAAAAGGTCCATGCTCTGAGAGTACTGAATGAATTAGCATTTCCACTGTTTGAGGTTTTGTGTAATTTATTTATCATAGTAGGCTATAAAGGTCTCAGCACTTAAATTCTGTGAATGGAAAGACATTGTGGAGGAACCATTGATTTCTAGATCTCTTTAAACATTCTCTTTAGGCTGCTTTCTGCAAAGTTACCACAGCCAGGGAGTAAAGAGGAAGCTGGGTGTTGCTCTTCAGGTATTCTTGGGCCTTTCTAGATGGAGAACAATGTCTCCATTGGTGATAACCATCTAGGTCCATGATGATGTAATGAAGCATTGGTTACACTAATGAGATGGGAAGCTCTAAAGACCTCTTGGCTATTTTGTTAAGTAAAACCACCACCTTCAAACAACAACAACACAAAAAATATAGTTCCTTGAAATGGCTTCTGTCAAACATAAACTCCTCAGTTATTTCACAGCAGGTGTTCCTGACAGAAGAGAAGACACTGGAATTTCCTATGAGTGTAGTTGGCTTTAAAGAACACAATTTAAACACATCTTTCATCGTTGTAATAATATGGTAATGATTAAATTCACCTGCCAAAGCCCAAGGCATCTGTTTGTTTCATGGGAACGTTCAAGTGTCTTGTGTACAGACTTGTTCAAGTGGGAGTTTGGGATTGCAAGAACAGTCAACTGCAGCTTATCTCGCACAACCAAGGAATGGTATGTTCTCCTTGATCAAGCAGTCTCCTAGGAGAGCAGCTACATTTAGCACACATTTTACTTTAATAGTACCATGGCAGTCATGTTCACAGGGCCCATTGCCTTAAAGCAATAGTGCACATTTAACTCTTTTATTTCCTAAAGCTTTAAGTGTTTTCCCAGTGTTTCCCAGAACTTACTCATGTGTCTATCCTACTGTGGCTGGTTCTCAGACTGTAGAGCTGCTCTAATCCTAGGCAGCATCTGAATGTTTGCTTTGCCTCAGTTGTCCTAAAAAGCCCCAATTCTTTTGGGGCTCTTCCCAGTCTGTCTGGCTCCTTGTCCAACCAGTTTAAGCTCCAGTATTTTGCTTGCCAATTTCACAAAAATGACCTTTCCTGGACAATTGTTGACTTAAAGCGCTGGATTTTGCCCCTTGTGCTTTGATTAGAATATATGATCTGGAATCATAATTACACAAGCTTCTGTAAGGCAGAGAGCTTATGCATCACCTCTTTCTTAAATTTTTTCTTTTCTATGAACACAATAGTTCATTATTGAGAGCCTCTTATATTTGTGCATGTACTTGGTGCATTGCAAAAGCACTTATTAAAAACACACATATTTTGATAGATACTGCAGTACAATATTATTCAGCCTTAAAACCCAAATCACCCACTTTCAGCACTTTGCATGAGTCTGGAGGAGATCATGCTAAGGGAAATGTAAGGACACATAGAAGTACTTTGAATCCAAACACGTCACTCACAGAAACAGAATGCGAGGGGGGTGTACCAGGGGCTTGAGGAGGAAGGGGGAAGAAAATCAGGAAACGCTAATAAACGGCAATGAAAGCTTAAGTTCTAGAGACCTACTACATAACATAGTGACTATGGCTAATCATAATGTTTATATACTTAAAATTTGCCAAGAAAATTTATCTTATGGGCTCCCTGCACAAAGTAGGTAATTAGCTGGCAGGATGGATATGTTAATTAAGTTGTTGGTAGTAATCACATCAAACCTCTTCCTGTAAAATGTGCATTTCCTCCATCATCCCTTTCTCTCCTTTAACTGTTTTTGATATTACTGTCTGTTGTGTATGTATTTGCATCTGTGTGGGGTACGGGAGAAGAAAACTGTGGCAATTCGGAGGGCGGGGCACCAATTGGATGGAACAGATGCTTTCTAAGCTCATACTGCAGCATTATTTGCTCTACACTTCTTTCCTATTAGATTTTTTTATTTACATTTCAAATGTTATTGCCTTTCCTGGTTTCCCGTCCATAAACCCCTACACTGAGGGCTATAACCTTGGCAGGACCAACGGCTTCTCCTTTTATTGGTGCCCAACAAGGCCATCCTCAGCTACCTATGCAGCTGGAGCCATGGGTCAGACCATGTATAGTCTTTGGGTAGTGGCTTAGTCCCTGGGAGCTCTGGTTGGTTGACATTGTTGTTCTTACGGGGTCGCAAAAGCCCCGTCAGCTCTTTCAATTCTATCTCTAATTCCTCCAACAGGGATCCCGTTCTCAGTTCAATGGTTTGCTGCTTTCCTTCTCATGCCTACTGGGTCCTTTCATGGTGCATCAGGATCCTCATAGAGAATCCTATAGAATATTGCCATTTGATTCAGTCACACAAGCAATTATCTTTCTGGTATGTGATAGACAGGGAGGTGGGTCCAGGCAAATTAACAGTGTAGAAATACAACAGTAAAACAAAATACTCCCTCCAAAAAAAAATCTTTCCTCACTGAGCTTTTTACCCAGAAGAACAGAGGAAAAACAAACAGTATTGCTGGTGAATGGTCTGGACCATTATAAGGCAGGGAATAGACATTAGTAATTCTTTTATATATGTAGTAAGTATTAGCTATTCACAGCATCCCCATCCAAACTTCGGAGACCCAGTGAAATGAAACGCCCTTGTGGGAATACAGTGGGAGGAGCAAAGACAGTGAAACCTTTTAGTTGCTACAGTTGTTGTTAAGTAATTTAATCCACACTCTTTATAAACAAAAGTATACGCAGTAGTTCGTTGTAGCTACTGGAATACAATGTACTGGTCCACAGTTATTTATCATTTTATCGTTTGTGAGGACAGAGTGGTAAGATCCTTGGAGGACCCTTCCTTGCCTCTGAGATCTGGTGGTTTTTTGGAATTCCCTGCTTGCGAATGAGTCATTGCATCCTCTGGCTCATACTGTGTTCTGTGTAGGTGTGTTTTCCTCTGAGCCCGACTATATTGGATTATCATCCACTGTTAAAAGACACAGGTTGACGATATAAGCAAAAATTCCATCTCCAAATAAGGTCACATTCTGAAGTACTAGGGGTTAAGATTTCAATATTCCCTTTGTAACATTGGAATGCTGCAGATAAAGAATTTACATAGGTATACAGTGAGCGAGCACAGACTATAAGCAACACCTTGTTCTGGGTGGGGAAGCTGAGTTGGAAGCAAAAAACAGGGTGACCCAACCATACTGTTTTTGTAAAGCATCCTATGTGAGATTGCATTAATTATGCAAAACAACAAGTCTCACTGTGACATACTAATTCATGCATACAATGTACTTTGATCATAGTCACTTATCTCTTCCTGCCTTTTATCCCTTCTTTTTCTCTTTCTGAACAAGCTCCCTTCAGCCTCCATTCCTCTTGTTTCTGTATGACAGCACAACTTGCAACACTTGAATTTCTGTGTGGCTTACATTGCTTAACAGAAACCCATTTCCATCCATTTTCTTGCAAATGACATTGATTTTATTATTTACATATTTATGTATATTTATGCTATAGAATAGCATTCTACTGGCAATATGTTTTCTTTATCTATTTATTCACTTATTGATGGGAACCTAGTCTAGTTCCATAATTTGGTGACTGTCAATAGTGTCACAATAAGCATGATTGGGCAAGTATCCGCATTGTATGCTAAGATTCATTCATTTATGTAACAAGGAGTGGTATAG
This sequence comes from Rattus norvegicus, assembly GCF_021556685.1. Lineage (NCBI taxonomy): Eukaryota > Metazoa > Chordata > Mammalia > Rodentia > Muridae > Rattus > Rattus norvegicus. Next base: position 128,312,670 of record NC_141536.1, read on the forward strand.
CTGAATCATCTATGACAGTTCTATTTTTAGTTTATGCAAGAACATTGATTCTAGTTTCCATAAACACCAGTGGTATACAAGGATTCCCTTTTGCACATAGTTTGGCCAGTGTATTTTTTTTAATGTTGTTAATGATAGACTGGGCTAAGAGAATTTCAATGTTTTTTATTTGCATTTCTCATTGGAAAACATACTAAAATTTCCCCACATATGTGTTGGATGCTTGTATTTTTTTCTTTTGGTGTCTTCCTAGTTCTTACATTTGGATTACTCTTTCCTTTAGTACTTAATTGTTTTAATTCTCTATATGTTCTTGATATCAGTCTCAAATCATGTAGACAGCAGACATATATATATATATATATATATATATATATATATATATATATATATATATATATATATCTTCCCTCTGCTGTGTCCTTTGCTGTAAAGTCTTTTAACTTGATAGTATTTATTTCTAAGCACTTTGAATGTCCTATTCAGGAAGTTATTGCCTTATTGCTATTTCAGATATTTTTTGTATTTTCCCCCAGTAGTTGATAAATGTCAGATCTTGAGTAAAGTTTTCTTTATCCACTTCGAGTTGATTTTTTTTGTACAGGTTTGAGATAGGGATGCGGTTTTGTTTTTCAACATTTAGAAATAGCTTTCCTAACACTGTTTGTTAGAGAGGTTGTCTTTTCTACAATGTATATTTTTTTGTTTGTTTGTTTCATGGTGTGTGTGTGTGTGTGTGTGTGTGTGTGTGTGTGTGTGTGTGCATTTTTGAAAAATTGGATGGCTGTAGTGTGGATTTCTCTGGCTTTCTTCTATTCCAATGGCATGTTTATCCATTTGTTTGGGGTTTTTTATTTGTTTGTCATTTCTGCAACAGGGCTAGGCTGCTACTATTACTGTGATTAGTATAATTTGAAATCTGGTGTAATGTTCTACTGTTACTCTATTTGCTTCCAAATATTTTAGCTATCAGGTGTTCTATTTGTGCCCTTTGAGTATTGGAAAATTTCCCCCTAGTTCTGTGAAGGGATGTCATTTGAATTTTTGTGGGAACTGTACTGACTCTATAGATTACTTTTAATTACTGCTAACATTTTCACAATGCTAACTTGGCTGGTTCATCAAATAGGAACTCCTTCTACCTTCTCATATCCCCATCGAGTTCTGTCTCTCAGTGTTTGATTAGTTCTCATTTACAGGTCAGTTAGCTTCTGTGTTAGTTTGGGTTTTATTGCTGTGAAGAGACCAACACAACGTTTATAAAATAAAGTATTTAATTGGGGGCTTATTTGCTGTTTCAGCCTTAAAACCTCAAAGCCCATGCCCAGTGATACACTTCCTCCAAGAAGGCCACACCTACTCTAACAAGCCCACACCTTCTAATTCTTATAATTTTCCTAATCTAACTCTTCTAAGTTCACCAACTGGGCACTCAGTGACATACAAATCTATGAGCTCATGGGGCCATTCTCATTCACACTACCACCTCTCTTTTTTGTTCTGCATTACTGAATATGTTTTGAATGAAATCAAAATACTGTTTGCTTTTTCAATGGGTTCACAATGATATATATATATTTAATATCTGATTTTTGCATACTGAATTTATAGCTATTTGTTGAAAATATTGTCTCTAAAATCTTTGATAGAGTTTTCTGGGTCATTCAAGGAGAGAGCCATATTGTCTGTCAGGAGGTATAACTTGAGTTCCCTGTTCCTTATTAACCATCTTTCTGTTTTTGTTTTGGGTCTTTGTGGTTATTGTTATTGTTGTTGTTGTTGTTGTTGTTACTGTATTTTTTGTTTTATGGTTTTTGTTGTCATTTGCCTTTTTGTTTTTATTTTATTATTTATTCATTTTATTTTGTTATTTTTTAGCAGCTTTACTCCTCTGGGTAAAAATTCAAGTACTTCCTTCAGTAGGCACACGAGAGTGGTCATCTTCACCTTATTATTTTAAGAGCATTTTGTCAGTTTTTTCCTCATTCAGTAGAATGCTGGCTATGATTTTGTCACATAGAACCTCTGTCAAGTACAGGTATTGTCTCTCAGCCATTGCATCTTTAGAGCATTTGTCACGAAGGACTGTTGAACACTGTCTCCATCTTTTTGGCATTTGTTTAAGTGGCTATGTTATTTGAGTCCTTGATTTTAATTACACAGATAATTCACATGTGTTTAAACATTCTTATATACCTAGAATCTTGTATCTTGATTATAGATGTAATATCTATAATATTGTTGAATTCCATTTGTAAGTAATTTGGTGAGGACTTTACATCCATGTTGACCAAATATTTTGGCTTACTATTTTGTCATTTAGTTTCTTAGTGTTCTATTGCTGTGAAGTGACACTATTAACAAGGCCACTTATAGAAGAAAGCATTTAACTGGGGGCTTTCTTACAGATTCTGAAGGGTTGGTCCATCATCATGGCAGACAGTCAGGTCACTGTAAAAGTAGCTGAGAATTACAGTCTGGTCCACAGACAGCAGTCGGGGGTTTGTGGGGGAGAGGGAGGGGAGAGGGAGGGAGGACAGACAGAGAGACAGAGAGACAGAGGGAGAGAGAGAGGTAGAGACAGACTTAGAGACAGACAGAGACACAAAGAAAGACACAAAAGAAAAACAGAGAGAGAGAGAGAGAGAGAGAGAGAGAGAGAGAGAGAGAGAGAGAAAGAGAAAGAGAATGTCTGGCACAGGCATTTGAAGCCTCAAAGCCTACTTCCAGTAACACACTTCCTTTAACAAAGCCACATCATCTAATCCTTCCTAAATAGTTCACATACTTAGCATTAAGCATGCAAATATCTGTGATTTGTGTCATTATCCTGTTTTATTAGTCGGGTAATACTAACTTCCCAGAATAAGATGGGAAATGTTCCTTCCCCCTTTAATTTCATGAAATAGTCAGAGATAACTTGGTTTTAATTCTTCCTAAAAATCTAAAAAAAAATTCAGAATTTAATATGTTCTGCTATAGAATTTTGTTGGATTTTTATCACTATATCAATCTCATTTATTGCTGTTTATCTGTTATTTTTTAAATCTTTGTGATTTAACTTTGATAGATCATACATGTCTAGAAATGTATCCATTTCTTCTGATTGTGCCTAGTTGCCAGAAATTGTGTCTTCTAAATATTTACAAGTGCCTATATTTTAATGACAGTTATTATAATATACCTCCTTTTTCATTTTTAATTTTGTTCAAATTGTGTTTTCTCTCTTTTTACTTAATTCAGATATAGAATTATTAATTTTGTTAATTTTTTAATGAATCAAGTCTTGCTTTCACCAATTGTTTACATCATAAGTGTTCTACTTTTAAAAATTGTGACATAATGTTGTCATCTACAGGTATGTTGGACGTCATTCATAGCTTTCCTGTGACATGTACAACCACCTGAGGACTACATAAAAATGAAATGTGGATATATTAAAAATGTTCTATTTACTTATGGTGATAAAGACATGAATAGTTATTTCAACTTTTTGTATTTGTTTATAATTGTCTTACTGGCCTATATTCTGAGCTACTTCAGAGAACATTAAATGATCTGTGCAAATACGTTTATTCTGAAGTTATTTGATATGAGACTTTAGATGTTTGCTAAATTGATTTGATCTATAGTACAATATAGTTTAAGTCTCAGATTATTTATTGGATTTTTATCTAGCTTCCTTATTTACTGATGAGAGTGGGCATTGAAGTCACTTGGTACTATTGATTTCTGTTTATTTCCAGTAGTCCTTGTGTGTTTGAAACTGAGTGTAACAGTGTTTGGAGCATAAGAATCTACTATTATGTTTTCTTGATATATTATTCCCTTAGTAGTTACATTCTTTTGTCTGGTTTAAAGTTTGACTTAAAATATTCTTTGCTTGGTAACCATAATAGCAAATCCTGCCCAAGTCTGAACCCATTTGCATGGAATATATTTCCATGCCCATTTATTTTTATTATAGGCATGAGTTTGCTGATGAAGCGTGTTTCTTGCAGGCAGCAAAGAATTTGTATTTTGTTTGTAACCTAACTATCCAGTCTATGTGAATTGTTGGGAATATTAAGACCATTTACATTGATGATTATCATGAAATATACGAAATAATTTGTTATTTTTCTCCTTTTCTGATGTTTCTTCCCGAATTCTCATTTGCTCATGCTTTTAGTGGAATTTTTTTCCAATTAACTAGTTGTTACTCCATGCCTCTGTTTTCTACATTTAGAACTTTTTCTTTATATTCCTCAACACTCCCTTACTGGCCATTATATTGTTGCTGAAGACATGGACCACTTCTCCATTTAGAGAGCAGGAAGAGTAAGCATCAATCTCAGGGATGCAGCATACTTTGTGAAAGGGACTTAAAGCACCTAACATAATATGGGATTGAATCCAGGAACATATTAAGGATGTGCTCTACATCTAAGTAATATTCCCCACATCGCAATGCATACACACACACACACACACACACACACACACACACACACACACACACACACACACTGAAGCTTATAAAATAGGTTAACATATAAAATAGCTTTTTACAAAGTCTCCTAAGAGTTGGTTATTCTTTCTCTACCCTTCTTCTCTGGACTATCCTCCCATTTCTCTCTCCACGATTTCCTCTACGGTGGTTCACAGGAAAGAGTGGACACTTGCTTATTCTAATGTTTTGCATTTCCTTCCATGTCTTCTTGGATATATTCCCTATGAAAGAGGAAAAGGCTGTAGTCACCTTTCATATTTCTCCATTGTCTGTCAGCTGACAGTAGGAACAGTTTGTAACCAGAGTCAGATTGAATGGCTTGTGACTTGGTACAAGGTAAAAAGAATCCAATTTCTCTTACTTGGAGTTTTCTCCAGTTACATTACCTAATTGGACTACTAGTCAGGAGTGGCACTAAACTCTACTATGCCAGTAGATTTTAGGTGTCCTGATGAAACCCAAGAACAAGTAAAAGGACAAGAAAAAAAAACAGTGGGTGGAAGGGTAATAAGGGCTGCATTATTTCTGCCACTAAGGGTTAAGGATTTCTGAGGCCTAGCACCCGCTTATCATTATAATCATATATAACTTAACTGTCTCTTGTAACTCTGGACTGGCCACCAAGCTTCTATTCCACAAAAGAAGGTGACTTTCATTTATAACCTGATACCCAAATCCCACTGTGTTTGGAATAACTTGCTTTAATAGCATTCCACTAGAACCACACTGGATTACAAATACAGTGCTAGCTGGACTAATGGGGCACTGTGTGAATGGAATGGATTGAATTCTGTGTACTGAGTTTATAACCAAGCACAGAAATCGTACTCACCTGCCTTGATCTTGATCTATCTATTACTGACTTTGGTTCTAGTCACTGGGACAGATTAGCTCAGCCAGCTCTTAGGTGACAGGTAGGTTTCTAGTATAGGTTTAAAAATGTCTGTTCCTGAAAGAAGTCTTAACAGACAGGGTTCTTGCTGTAAACTGTCATCATGACATTATATAAGACTTATAAAAACCCTGTCAAGGTTGTTGTGGGTCTGTTGAAGGTGTAGGAGAATTGCTTTCCAAAGCTGTCAGCTCCAGGTCGAGCTTGTTAGAATGATTCTGAGGTAGAGTGCCATGTGGCTGATAGATGGAGAGTACTCATATAACAATCAGCATTCCATGCAGCTCCTACATGAGCTCATCTGAGATCTCCTTTCTTCTGCATCTGTGTCTGTGCCAGTTTTCCTCCATAAGGTCACTTGCTCTTGTCTCCAACTCCTTCCCTCTGCTTTGCCGTCATGGGCTTTTTGCTAATGCTCATTTCTCCACTTGTGTTGCAGTAACCGGAGGCTGTCTGACTCTCCAAGTCTCTGTCTAATCCTGAGCCTTCATGCTTCTTCTTAGCCATCCACCTCTCTGAGGATCTGCTTTCTGCTCGTTTCTACTTTAAGCTGCCAGGAAGATAAAAATGCTACTTTTACTAATCCTCCATCTTGGCTTCTCTAACTGCTGTGTATTCTTGGCAAACATTATTTCTCAGGCAGAAGATGGGCGGGCGTTCAGTTAACTGTTTTGTTGGCAGAAATAACTTAAATGGTCAAGTTTCTTTGTTGCGGGAGACAGAGACTCCTTCACTTAGACAGTGGAAAGAGTAGACACCCACCTAGGGCATACAGCTTCTTTAGAAAGAAGGACTTGAAGCAGATGGTTTGATATGGAATTGAATCCATATCTTGTGTATATTGAACATATGTTCTGCCTCTACATTACATTCTCTACACCCATCATCACTTGATAAGGTAGCTTATCATACTTCTCTCTTTAAATTCCAAAGCTTAGAAACTTTGCCTTATACATCATGGTTGGGTACAGTTTTACTTTTTCTTGATGGGAGTTGGTACCTCAGAGTCAGGACATGATGTTTCATTCTGTGGTGCAAGCAGGTCTCCAGGTCAAAATCCTCCTGCTTCAGCTTTTCAAGTGCTGAGATTCCAAGGAAATAGCACCATGCTGAACTTGCTCTGTTTCTGTTTGGCAGAAGGCAAGTTGGGAATGTGAGGAACACAAACCCAATTGACCAGAAAGTACAGCAAATGCACCTAAGTGGTTGTTTCACTCAAGGGGAGAGGACAGCTTGTAAGGTTAGGGGTACTCTCCCTGGGTCAGGGTCTCTTGCCTGTACCAAGTTTATAGCCAAGCACAATAGGAGAAGCTAGAAATTGTACGCCCCTGCCTTGTTCTTGGCCTATCTGTTACTGGCTTTGGTTCTAGTCACTGGGACAGATTAGCTCAGTCAGCTCTTAGGTGACAGGTAGGTTTCCAGGATAGGTTTAAAAATGTCTCTTCCCAGAAGAAGTCTTGAACACGGAGGGCTCTTCCTGAAAACTGTCATCATGACATTAGAAGACTTATAAAACCCTGCGAAGGTTGCTGTGGGTCTGTGGAAGTTCTTCAGGTGCCTTCTGGCTCCACTGATCAGCCCCCACATAGCTGAGGAGACAGGAAGGAGAGCCATCATCACCCCAGGTGTGTGTCCCCTCCCCATTGCCACTCGGGACTCAGAGGACAATATTCCAATTGTCTTATTATCGATGACTTTTATAGAGAGCACTTTTTGTCCCTTTTCAAGACTGCAGCACTAGATTAAATTTTCCTGTTGGGATTTTATTATAATCAAGCCATACCCTTCCTCTCATCTTAAGATATGGAAGGTAAATTAAAGAAAATTATTTCACGTTGTATTTTTTCCATAAGATTTTTCTACCTTTAGAGCAAAGAGGGTCTTTCTTTTTGCCTCGTATTTTTCTTACACTGAGTAAAATATTTCGGCTTAAGTATAGACTGTGTCTGAAAACGTATCTCTAAACTTCAAACTTTATTTTATTCTGAAACAAATGCTTTTATTCATCCTCTAGTTACAGAATGTCTATTTAGGTTACCAGCAGCAAGCTTGTGGGTGTTTTTGTTTTGTTTTGTTCTATTTTTTTGTTTGTTTGTTGGTTGGTTGGTTGGTTGTTGTTTTTTTTTTTTTTGTGGTAACCTAATATTTACAGTAAACAACTCATTCATGCCTTTATCCTATGACTACATAGGTCAAATATTTCTAAAATTTAAAACAACCTCTTCCTGTACAAAAAAATTCCCCTGTAACAATCCACCATGCTGTCGATGGGCGTGCAATGATGTTGGAAGGGAAAAACAAAATTCAGAACAAGAAAAAAAAAATCAAGTGAGAGTCTGAAATTCCTTGTGAGATTAAAGTTGGTGTCTTTGTTTCTAATTATATGTACTTTTACTCCTTGAAGTAAACCTCAGTTTAGAAAATCCAGGTGACTGAAAGCGAAAGTTGCATGCCTTTAGATGCCACACAGCATTCCAAGGCCTTCCTCGAAGTATTCATTAAGCCTTCCTTATCTCTTCTACTGCAGCAGAGGCACGTGTGGAAAGAGACACTGAAATAGTTTTACATTATCCTTTGCTCCAAAAAGTGAATTATGATCCCAGGAATACCACACTCCTCATAAGAGCACCTAAAAGCCTATGTAGAGATGTATAGGCCATTTCTCTTTAGGTTTATCAGCGAATGCACCCTATAAAAGTAACTTCCACAATGATCATGAAGTCTACTTGTGTCTATATAAGATTTGAGAACAGAGCATATATTTCATTTATGCATTTTTGGTTTTGTCTTTAGGGATTGAAATCAGAGGCACATAAATGCTAAAGTGTATACTTTATCACTGACTTATGCCCCGAATCCCTGTATTGTATTATTTCTTAATAACTATGTCCCTACTGGCTCATGAAACATTCATTAATTAGCATACAATTCTATTATTTTCTTGTTAATATTTTTAGCTTAACAACACAAATAAATAAAAATAGAAAAATGACTATACTAACCTAGCTAGTGAATTAACTGGCTGTGTTGCTATTCTGAAGTGAATATTGGTAGATCTGATGGGGCCCTTTCCTTGTATCAGGAGCATTCAGAAAGGTCATGCCTCAGAGCATAATGGGTAGAAACAGTCAACTACTGACGGGTTTCTCTCGGAGAGGATGTGGCTTTACTCCACTTATTCTTAAGTGGCATCCTCATAGCATGCCGAGGATGACAAGCACCAAATACAAAGCCAGACGGAAGCCAGGCTGTTTGATGTGAGTGACAGGTACTTGCCCGTGCAGCAGACATATCCAAAACGGATTAATGTCTAAGCCAGGCCTTTTCACCTGTATCCTCTCACGAGGATTGACAAAGCAGTGTGTGGGGCTTGTCCCTAGACCTGCTGACTCTTCTGCCACCTTTGAGGTGACATCAGTTTCTGATCTGAGAGAGGATATCATTTGGGGTCAGTTGCTGTGCCACTCGGTGATGTCTTGTAAGGGATTCCCTGTGGTGGAGGAAGAAGGAGAAAGAAAGAGAGAGAGAGACAAGAAGGGGACTGGTGGTTGTTCAGTGTAGCCTCTTGGCAAATGTCATCTGTGCCTTTTTAATTAGTAGTTTTCTTTATTACTAACTTTTATATTACTGACAAAAGCTGTTTCTATTATACAGTCTATTTTGAAGTGCATACTCAGAAGTTATGGGGCTCACTGGTAGGAATCATACAGTGTTTTTGTAAGCACAAGTCCTTTTAGACTGTTCTGACAGCTGGGTTCTTACTATAGCACTCAGGAAGTATGCTGTGGGCACCCAGGAGCAGACAGGCCTTGTTGGTGTTCAATAATTCTTGCCATCAATGTTCTTATGACTTTTTAGAAGATGCTTCCATCCCCTGGGGTTCATTTCCACCTCTGCTCTGAGGATGGGATGGAACTGCTCATTCTGGGCTGCAGATGAAGCCCTAATAATGTGGTTAAGCCAACTAGGAATTTCCATATGTTGGGCGTGGTGTTTGTCTCACTATTGGTTGGGTATTTAATAAAGGCCTTTGTGGCTTTTCCAGATTATGGCCCTTCTATGAGTGAAATAACTTGGAACCCTATGTGCTTGCTGGCGCTCTGTACAGAGATCCAAAGAATACTAGTAATACAATAAAATGAATAAAGTAGCAGCAAGGAGAGAGAAAGAAGCCAATAGCACATGCTACTCTGAGTATTCCTGTGTTATGAGGCTGTCAATTCCTCCAGTTATTCATGTCAGTATGTAATAGCGTTGTCTTATTTGCCTACCAACTGAACTCTCATATCTTCAACGACATGATTCTACTTCACATTATTCTACCACCCATTCTTAATTGGCAAGGGGGGCTGAAATAGTGAAACACACCAACTATAACCAAACATCATCAACAGTAGAAAGCTCATAATTGGTAATAGTAATAGAAAGGTAAGTGTATTAGACCATGTCTCAAATCAGCCAGATTTCTCTTTTTCTCTTAGCTGAAGAACAGTCTAGGTTGTGACTGTTCATTTTAATTTAATGACTGTGAGTAAATGAGCATTCAGGTCCCAAACTGCCCTAAAGAGCTCATTCCATTAAATTTTCAGGAAAACACAAAAACCCACCACCTTTGGCATAATTTGGAAGTCCACGCATGAAAATTATAGGGTGTGCAAGCAAACCACACAGCCCCAGTGTCAACAGCCCAGTAGTTCTAACAGCATCTGCCGCTAGAAGGGAGAAGTAAAACTGTTTGCTACACTCTGTGCTGAAGTCTCTTTGCCCGGCTGATTTTTCTTTTCCCTTCTGAATAGGAAAGCAGAGTTAGCTCTGTCATACTGAGCCAGTTGGTAATGGGGTCTGCCAGGCGTGGAGGAGATAAAAGCCACCACCTGCCTTGCCTCCGCTCCCCCTGCCCCATTTCCCAGTCTACAGTTGTCTGCACAGCTGCTGACAGCCAGTCATTGTTCCACTTCAGAGCTGTCTGGGAGCTCAGCTGTCCCAGTCTTATCTTCACAATTGCAGCTTCAATGCAACTTTTGGGTGGGTTTTGTGTGCACCTTGGCCATGACCCCTTGGTGGGCCATGTGCCTGTAGGACTGAGTAGAGTCTGAACAGAAATAGCCGTGTGTTTGACATGTGCCAGGACCAAGGGGCATCCCAGACAACATTCCCAAGAGGGACGGGGTTTCTGAGCCAGGATGAAAGAGAGTGTACAGTAACGACTATTTAGCATGGGTCCGTTTGAGGCCTCAGAGGATACATTCACCTCATTGCGAGACTAGAGCCCTCTTCTCTTTACTGTTGCCTGGTCCTAGCCAACAGAAGCAATGCATTTCCTTTTGGAACTGTCATTGGCTCAGAGATGGCATATTACTTAGGTCAACAAGAGTCCTAGAGACTCATGCACAGATCTACACAGTAAGCTACCTCAGCCTTCCTCCTTCTTTCTCTCCCTGCCTCCGATAGCTTTCTTTCACAAGGGTGGATATTGAGGGCAAACATTGCACATATATGCAAACACAGCAGTATTGAGCTAAGCCTCCCGCTCACATAGGCGTCGCTTTGATAAATAGGAATCATTGTTTCTAGTTTAAGTAAAATTTATGAAGAGAAATAACTGAAAATAGGGGTAAAAAGTACTTATGGCCAACATATTCTTGCTTGTTAGTTATGATGGATGTTGTAGTAAATAACTCAGACCCCCTTTACGGTAACATGTGATCATCTCCCAGGTTTTAGGAGTAAGCTGGTAGATGGCACTTTTCCATCTGATGACGTCCTCCACCAAAGAGAAACATTTTGCCTGGTCGCATGCCATATCAGCGAGGCCATGGTTCATATTAAATTCCTGAAGTGGAAACATGATGACCCGCTTTCTGTAATACTATTCAGACCGTCTCTCGATAAAAGCACCTTCAATTTCTTATAAGTTTCAGTGACTCCCTTAAGGCTACAATGGGGCTCCCCATTTGTCCCTTCCCTTCTGTAGTTGTAAGTCCCAAACTCTCCCTAATGAAGCTCCTGAAAATGTGTTAATTACTATCCCTAGGTTCTTCCTATAGCACCAAGCTAAGTAGATTGGACTTCCTTCTGTAGGCGGACTTGAGCAGATGGAATACAAAGAGTGAGTGCTCTAAGAAAAAGGAATGACAATAAATTAAACCGGTTCCAAAGGGACAACTCATATAGTTACATTCCTTGGGAATCTACCCCAGACTCCCAAGAATACAGAAACTCTTGATCATGCCCATCCTCTGGACCACAGAGAGTATAGATTACCTATTTATCAGATTTGTCAGGTGTTTGCAAGTTATGATGTCCTATCTGAATGCCATATATTCACATGAACAGCAAATAATTTTTAATGATGCATAATGTTATAATGACCACTTTAATTTGTGCTTCTCTCTGTCGCCTGGCTTTCGGATATGAGGTGCCTTTGAAGAAAGATTTCTGTAGTTACCTTCATAACGGCATCAATCTTACCAAGCTTAAAATTAAAATGCTAGCACAAGTGGCACTTCCTTTTCCATTTCAAATATGCGGCATGGTGAGAACTTTCAGGAAATTAAAATACTGTCTTTAAAGCTCTGTTTTTATAAGGATGAGAAGGAAATTGCCACACACTAGCATTTGTCAGCTATCAAGATTTTTTTATAGTCCATAAAGTATTTGCCAACATTTTTCTCATGTGAAATGTATTATACACAATGAGTAAAAACAAACATGGGTACTTTATGTGTAGAAAATTTTAATAACATGAAGCCAGAGTAAATGATTAGCAAGGCTCAGGGTTAATCATGGGCTCAAAGGATGCCTTAAACTTAGGGAGCGGCCCTCTGTATTAAGACAGTGGTTTTGCTTGTGTCTTCTCTTACTTCTTGCCAAAACAATGATTATATTCTAAACAGATGGTTCTTCGGTTACTTAATTGTGTGCATATATATTTATATGTTTTTATACCATGTATCAGTATATATTTATACATATACACATATACTTTATTGATTCTTGAACTCCATATTTCCTTTAAAAGTTATATCATGCAAGCAATGATTATAGAATGAACCTTTCTCAGTACATGCAACCAGAGACCTATTTGTCATAAGACCGTATTATATAAATCAGAGAGTTTATATAGTCTATGTCACTGATAAGTTCTGTGATACATAAGATTCAATATGGTTTGAAGAATCTTAATTCTTCGCTTTCAGAAGGAAAACCAACTCTTATCTGTTTTTAAGTCAGAGTCTCAAAGATGTCACACAAAGTCTTAGTGAAACTTTAATTTTTTTCATTTAAAATTTGATTTATTTTTCCTGTGGAACTGGAGCCAAAATTTAAATTACAAATTCAATATTTAAGAGTCATATAACTCTATATATGAGAAATTTATTTAATTGAAATTTTAAATTGCTTATTTTAAGTTTGTACATTTTACTACTAATATTTCTAACGATGAGCACAGTACTAGGAGTATTAGGATGTATCAGGCAGAATTTCTATCTTTCCATGTTTATGTTTCTTGTCATTTTTCTTAGTTGCTGCTGTTTTTTTGGGTACAGCCAATCTCACATATTTTCTTCTCCAGTCAAGAGCATGTGAGTGTAATTTCCTTGCCGAGTCACATGTCATACACACTAATTATAAATCCCTGTGCCTTTAACATTGAATTTATTCCTTAACATAGGAAATATGCTTGTTTAAGGCTATGGGAACCTAACATAACTGTTCACTTTTACAAGTCTTCATTTCTTCACGTAAAACCCAGAGACTGATATTTATAGAACACATGAGACCCTCTGTTTTACTGATGACTTTTGGTAAGAAGTATAAGTTCCACAAAATGCTTCTAAGAAAATATGTTTTAGGAGCAAGGTGCCTTTGTGTGTTTGCCCTTATGTGCCCTTGAACAAGCCTGTGCTTGCCTGAAAAGAGCCAAAAGCATAAACCGGACACAAAGCTTTAAGCACAAGCTGTAGAAAGTAGTAGCTCTTTGGAACCATATTCTATTTGGCAGAAACAAATGCCGACTCAGCCCTTTCATCATTCATCTTTGAGTATATTAAATTTTCTGTCTTGTCCAAGGTGTGGATCTTTTTGTAAAAAACCTTCCAAGGTGAAGTCTTTATGTCTGCAAAATGCAAAGGTTATAAGCTTCTTTTTTAAGAATAAGGACAGTTTATTTCCTGAGCATTAATAAAAATTTTCTTATTGTATATTTCCTTGGTATGTGTATAGTACTGTAGTAGCTATGAGGAAAATAGCCACATTGCGTCAATGACTCCACTCATGATCTCTGCTTATGATATTTCTTGAATAAAGGCGTTTTTCCTTTAGCAATTCTCATGAATAGACATTCCCAAACCTTTTCTTCCCTTAATTCCCTAGGTCATAGCATGGCTTCTAAAACAAAGTCATATATTTAGATAAGGGTATAGGAAAAGAAAAAAAGAATTTTGGAAAAAAAAATAAAGACCATTTGGATGTGACAGAACAATACAGACAAATGATTTACAAAAAGAGCCAGAGAATAATTTTAAGTTTTATGACGAAACATGGAAAGTGTAAGGTACTATGTATTTACTTATAAGATATGGAGAAAAAGATCTTTTTTTTTTTTGCAAAAACTAACACTGATGAAAGTCAGATATAACAGCATCTGAAAATATCAACTAAAAACCAAGAGAGCCTGTTCTATTAATAAAAGGATGGTACTTTTGAGCAAGTACCGATGTGTTTTATTGGCATTCCCAGTTTGTGTCGCTGTCATCAAAGTGATTACAAATGCTCACTAGTGAAAGACCTTTGTCTGCGGGTCTTTCAGAAGCAGAGTGCAGCCTGCATCGATTTGCTGACTGTAATTTGTCTGGTGTTGCCTATGAATCTCATTGGGATACTCACATTTCATAGTTCCAGAATTAAAAATTCTTTTGTCCTCTTTTCTCAACTTTCCAAATCATCACCCAGAAGGCTATTTTTGGAGATGCATGGCAAAACTTGTCAATCTTAGGAGGTTACATGTGCTCTGAGGCAAGTCTGGCCACCTGTTATAAGTTTGTCGATCGGGCTGGAGAGATGGCTCAGCCGTTATAGGCTAGGCTCACAACCAAAAATATAAGTTTGTCGATCCAAGAGCCAAATTAAAAGTGGAAAGCAAAACCAACCAAACAAACAACTAAAAGATTATTTATTCAATGTGGTCAGACTGGGAAGAGAATAAAAGGATCCAGTGACCCCTCTACATCTGTCCTTAAGGTCCTAAAGTGAGATTAAATTTTAAACAGCCAAGGATATGCTCAGCTATGTACTGATCACAGTGTTAAACCACCGACCACTGACCTGTCTTTCTCTGGGATTCAGTCTCGTCCTGTAAGGTGGATGGACAAGTTGTTAAAATTGTGTAAATCCTCACTCTGTGAGAGAAGTTCTCTCCCTGTCTGGTGCACTTCCTTCTCAAGTCTGAGATTCTTGAGAGAAATTCCCAATTTCGTTGGACCCTATTATTTCAATAGCCTGATAGATTGAGAGCCAATAGCTATCTCTAAAATATCTTCTTTTCTAACAGGTCTTTTACATATTTCATCTAGAATACATCCAAGGCATAGAAGTCTGGACACACTGCCTGGGACTCTAGAAAAAAGAAAAATTTAAAAGTAAGGCCTCAAGAAGATTAATGAAGATCAGACCAAATAGTACAATTTTAAGTCTTGATCTTTACCTACATGGTTTTATCCATATGATCTATATGATCATATTGGTCAATTGTCTTAAAGAATACTAACGTAAAAAGAGATTCATCATTTCGCAAAGTGAAAAGGCCAGCCTGAAATAGGTACATGCCATACAGTTCTAATTAAATGACCTTTCAGAAAAGGAGAACCAATAGACAGAATAAAGATTAGGAAACAAACAAGGTGGAGGTAATGGAAGATGAGTGCGTTTTCAGGCAGTGAATGACTCTCTCTGGTATTGCGACTCTATGTGACATTAACACGTTAGATAACCTATAGAATGCAAACAGTGAACTTGCGTGTTACCTGTAGAGTTTAATTAGTAATAATGTGTCGATACAACTCTTTCCAAAATGTGTACGTGCATGTGTTATGCTTGTGTATAAGTCTTCATGTGTGTACATACTTGCATTCACATTTATGTGGAAGCTAAAAGACAGCCCTGGGATTAAAAGACAGTTCAGGATTATCTTCCGCTTCATTTGAGGTATGATCTCTGACGGACTTAGAGTTCACTAGATAGGGTAGTGTTGCTGTCCAGCGAGCCGCAGGAGTCCTCGTGTCTCCATATCTGAAGAGCGGGGCTTGCAGGCATGTACCACCATCCACCATGCCTAGCATGGGTTTGAATTCAGGTCCCCATGCCCATAAGGTAAACACGTTACCGACTGAGCTGTCCCTTAGCTCTGGGTATTGCTCTTGATAAGACACATGGCACAGCGCTGCTAAACATTCACAGTAGTTATGTTGGAGAGATAGTTGTGAGAATTCTGCACTTTTCCCTCAATTTTTAAATAATTGAAAAACTATACAGTAAATCGATCCTGCTAATTTAAAAGCATACATGTGTGGGCCTAAATATCTATTTATCTACAAATTCCCACAAACCAGCTACTGAACACCCAGATGACTGTTTCCATGAATAATGTGCTTTATGTAATCTAGTCTAAATTATTCAAATAATATTTCTGTGGCAGTCTGTTTATCATTGAAGAATTATACTGGGTATGAGGATGCTTAGCAATTCTAAGACCATTATAAAATATATTTTGCTGCATGCTACATTGGCTTTATCCCTGCATTACACAAACATGACAAATATTTTAGCTAATCAACCTATAATTGCAGGGCTCCTACAAATGCAGACAACTGAACATTAAATATCAGCTCACAGTCTAAAGCATTTAGAATCTAACCGTGTAAAAGTCCCATTTCAAGGGTTTTTAATTTTGATATTTTTGCAGGAGCATTTTTAAAAATATATTTTTTTGATGATGGAGTATGGTCTTCTGCAAAGGCCTTATTTCATCAAAATGTATTCAGAAGAATTTATTTGAAGAGCAATCATTTACATGGTTTAGCCTTTAAAATGTTGTATTCAGGTAACAGCTTCATTCATGATTCTAAATATGACATTCACTCAGAGTTTGACAGTATTCCTGCAAAACATTGGTGGTATCTTTTTCCTGAATATTTATTCTTTTTTATGTGCATGTGTTTCTTTTATGTGCTTGTGTGTAAGGTAAATATGTGTACCGCGTGCATACAGAAACCCAACAAAGTCAGAAGAAGCATCAAAGCCCTTCAGATGGCTGGAAACCATGTGGGTGCTGGGAACATAGGTCCTCTGTATGAGCAGCTAATACTGTTCAACTACTGCTAAGTCTCTCCAGTTCCGCTTGGTAATATCTTCTAAAATAAGAAAAGACAACCTGACACTCTCTAGTCTCTAATAAGCATGTTAGTTTATTCCTCTCTTTTAAAAAAGGACAATGTGTCAGCAAGCAGGTCAGTGTTGGTTCTCCTGCCTCATCCTCCCTAACATTATGATTACAGGTTGTAGGCTGCACTTCTATGCCTATTCTCAGAAGTTTTCATGGTGTTCATGGGCATCCACCCAGTCATGGTTCAGTTCCTTTGGGTTTGTTTTCATCTTAGGACCCCATTGTAGTGAGAATTTTTGTTTCTTAAAAAACCCGGTTACGTTATGTGACTATGTTTTTGTTTTAATCCCAGGTGTGGGATATGAGGCCGCTTCAGGTGGTCCACAGCTATTAAGTATGTTTCATGCTCTAGGAGAGGTGTGGTTTTTGCCAGCTGTAGATTGCTTATGATTAGGACTCTGGAGAGGGTATAAATGTGAGAGCCCCAAGAGGACCCCTGGAGACTGCTGCTCTCCATGCTACTGTGGTTTGTTAAGTGCTCATCAGAAGAATTGGATATCCTTACTACAAGGATCAAACCTACCCCTAGGAACTTGACACCGGCAAGAAGTAGTCTAAATAGGTCTAGGCTCCCCTTCCCCTCTAACCTTCTTTCTCTCTTACTTAGTGTTGGGGGAATTAGAGTGAATGGGGTAGAATAAGGGTTTGAAGAACGGTAGATAATATGACCCAATAATATAGCTCACCCAAGAATGCCAACACTCCTCTCTGTTTGGAGGGTCACATTGTTGGAAGGTAACTGTAAAAGTAAATGTCCTAGGTTTGAAAAAAAATTGGAAGCATTTGTAATTTCATCCAAATACTTTTAAACTCTAAGTGGACATTTACAATCTCAGGAAAAAATAATGAGAGAATAATAATGTATTCTCAGCCTAATTAATTTTGGTTTACTTAAAAATATTCCTAATTTTTAAATGATCTATATATTTCCATGTGGTGGTAACAAGTACATTAACTCCATGATTGAAAACATTTGTTAATATGAAATTGGGCATTTTTTTTCAGTTTTATTTCTTTTAATTTTTTTCTTCCATCTTCGTTAAATTGGGTATTTCTTATTTACTTTTCAAATGTGATTCCCTTTCCTGGTTTCTAGGCCAACATCCCCCTAACCCTTCCCCCTCTCCTTCCATATGGGTGTTCCCCTCCCCATCCACCCCCCATTACCGCCCTCCCCCCAACAATCCCGTTCACTGGGGGTCTAGCCTTGGAAGGACCAAGGGCTTCCCCTTCCACTGGTGAAAACTGGGCATTTTCATGGTGTCTATACTGCTTTGCATGAGTGTATTTTGATAAGCTTTAACATTCAAATCTTCAATTTTTTGAGTAAATAATACAAAGTTAACTTCTTCATAACTTCGTCCTTATTTTATGGTTTCCAGAAATTACAGTTGACACCAAAAATATTTTCTATATTATTACTTGTCATTAGAACTACAACAGAACTTAAAACTAGTTTCAACAGCTTCTGAACAGCTGTCTCTATTGTCTAAGGGATTGATCTCATCATAGAATTCACAGGGAGTCCTTACTTCCTTTGTAAGGCAGCAGGTAGGTTTGAATTACTATTCATGGAAACATTCTTTAAAGAAAGAAAAAACATTGACTAATTTTGCATGAGAGTGAGATGGGAATTGTTTTTAGACACTGTGGTCTACCCAAAATATGAATATATGACACGGAATACTTTTACATATCAAGACAATTATTTACACAATTAAAAGTTGTCCATATTTGTCTGCCTTAGTGAATTTGATACATATATTTTGCAATTTTTTAAATACTCATTGAAGTATTTCGCTTGATGAAAAAGATATGTGTATGTGTATGAAACTTTGAAGAAATTATTATTTGCTAACCAAATAAAAAGCTGGCATTAAGTGTGATATATGTATGTGTGTGTATATATATATTTTTGTGTGCATGTGTGTGTAGGCATACATGCAAATATATGCATACATATGCTTTATAGTTTATATATATATAAGTGTATACAATTTGTATTTGAGAAAATGACAAATGCCTTTCGCTAAATAAATTTTATTTCAGGAAGAAAATTCACATAACATTGTTTAAGATATTTGTGTCAAGAACTATGTTGTTAAAAGTAACCTTAACATTTGTCAGTGGGAATTAACTTAACATGTGGACAATATTTATTGCATCTTTGATTGGATGTACATGACCTTAGAGTAGCATGGCTAAGATAAGGTTTGTGTAGATTCAAAAAATAATGACTCTCTCCTCTCCTTGGAGATGGAGTGTGGTGATAATTTCCCTCAATAGGGTTAACCATAAACCTAAGGGATAGCAACACATGGACTACTTGTAGTTCCATTTGTATCTAGACTGTGAAGCTCACATACTATAAAAACTGACATGAAAATATAGACAGATTTTTAATCTAAGACATACATTAAAAAGAGTTCTTTAAATGCTTTAACCTCCCTTGTACCCCACCACCCACCAGAGATATTGGAAAGGAAAGGCTAATAGAGTAAAGGAGGATATGGACCTGTTTAGACATATTCCAATTTAGAATTATCCAATTTTTATTGTCAGTATATCAGCAGTTAAGTTCACATGAATCAGCAGTGGTAGCTCAATCCACTTGCAAACACCATTCACGAATCAGCAACAGTAGCTTGACCCAAAAGAAACCAAGAGGCTCTGCCAATCAGTCCCAAGTCTGCAGAAGTAACTAGAAGGTGCTGGAACACCACCAGAAGTTCTTTGGTGCATCCCTCTCTATGAAATCATGACAAATGATCAGCAAAGAAGGCTAGGCATGCAAATACCACAGAGTCATCAGTGAAGACCAGTGTCAGCGAAACCCAAAGAAGACCAGTAAAGAGTGGCAAGGCGAACCAATGTCGAAGTGTTTTCTTCTCAGTTGGGTTATATTTATACACTTTCCAAACATCATATGTCTTCTCAAGCACATACTCCAGCAAAATATCACATGCCCCTTTTCTAGTCAGCTTCCAGAAAAACACTATGTGTCTGATTTCATCAAAACATCCTGTCATAAGAGTTTTCCAGAAAAAAAAAAATCACATACACAACTGAGTCTCCAAAGAAACCAGAAATGTCCACTTCATGAAAGTCTGACGGTAACAGCTGTTGGTTTTGTATGAGTGTATGTATGTGAATATTGTTGGACATAGCAGAAGGATGAGCAATTTCAGAGATCTATACAAGCTGTCATTAGGTCCAGACAGGTAGCACAGATGAGTGACTATGTACGATGTGTCTCTGTGTATCTCTTTAACTCATCTTGGCCTCACCCTTATTCTGGCGATCAATATAGAAAACACTGTATAAAGGTTTGACCAGTGTCACACAGATACCGCTGGACAGATGTGTGTCTCACATCCCATTTTCTCTGACAATGGCTTCTCAAACCATATAATGTGATGGGTAGATATCACTCTGTCTCCATGTTGGGACAATTAAAAAATAGTAATGTAAGCTAAGGACCCCCTGTGACCACTGGGGCCAATGTTTGTTGGAGAAATATGTTCTCCTTCCTTGCATTTGGGAGTAACTATTGAATCTATGATAAAAGATTTCTTTAAAGATCCTAGGAAATAATAATAATGGTTACCCATTGCCAGGGATGTTTCTAGACTCTTATTGAAGCGACACTACACCTCCGTATTTTACCACCTGTAACCTTCTGCATGAGCTCTCACAAGTCTTTTTGGACATTGACTTTTCTTCTAGCATAGTAGAGGATAATTCAAGATACTAAATGGGGTTTGTGTTCTGGATACTGTAACAAGTTGTTGTCATGCATACCTAATGTCAGATTGGTTGTTTTACCAAGAAAGCATATAGACCTGGATTTTTTTTTTTTTTTTTTTTTGATCCTTAAGTCCTGGAGATAGTTTAAAGTACTTGTAGTGGACAGATGAAAACTTAGCTACAAATAGTATTTTTTTCCCTGGGTTTCATTTTGTGATCAGTGAACTGTTTGAATGGAAAACAACTCGTCTCTCCATAGATTGTTTTCTCCAGTGGAAAACTTGGACTCTTCACATGAGGTCGGCTGCGCATGGGTAGCATCGAAAGCACAAAGAAAATGGTTGTCAACTCTGTTAATGAATTGGCATTACTGTCAATACTGTCAATGAGAGACCAGGGTGGTCCCCACATGCTTACTTCGGAAGAGAAAACATTGACCAGGGACCTTAGCTGGTGGGGTATCACCTCCCTTAGTAGATTTACAGGTCCATGCTGCTGTTGCTTCAAGTAAATTCAGAAACACACACACACACACACACACACACACACACACACACACACACACACACACACACTGCAACACAGGGGGGCATGGGAGGGAGAAGGAGAGAGCACAGAACAAAGCAAGCTCTAATTTCCATCTATATGCCTCAGACTAGCATGTCTCCCACCAGCAGACAGCTCATCTATGCTGTGCTATCACTCCTATCATTTTCTTCTCTTTCATTTCTTTTTCTCCCTTTCCCTTCTCTTGTTTTTGATACAGAATCTCCTATAACCTATGCTAGCTTAATACTATGTGTATTTGAACTTAAACTCCTCCTGCCTATAATTTCCTGATGACTGGTATTTTGGGTGTATGGCCACTTTATACAAGCTTGATGCTTAGACCCCAGAATTTGTTAAGCCTAATATTCTAAAGTGCTACATACTCCATTACAAATGCCTGGAAATCAGTCTCCTGGCCTCACTACAAGTACTTGCAGCTCCATGCTTTGGTCTCTGGAGGGTAAAGGAGTTCTGAATGATATGTGGCTATATCTCTGGCCATTACTTACTATTTGTGTCCTCTAAGGTATTACTAGATCTACTAGATCTATGTAAGAACTAGTTCCTGAATCAGAAGAACAGCTGGTATGGTGCTCTCTGCACCAAGGGGATGCAAGCAGGAGGATACTGAATTCAAGCCTAGCTTGGGCTTAATAGAGAATCTAAATTCCACTGAGGCTACATTTTGTGACCTTTTCAGAAAGAAAAGGGGAGAGAGAGAGAGAGAGAGAGAGAGAGAGAGAGAGAGAGAGAGAGAGAGAGAGAGAGAGAAAAGAGAGAGAGGAAAGAGAGAGAGGTGGGAAAGGGAGGGCAGGGGAGGGGAGGGGAGTGGAGGGGAGGGGAGGGAGAGGAAGGAGATGAATGAAACAGGAGAAGGTTGGGGTCCTAAGGATTTTTTTTGGAACAGGTATCTACTGTAAAGGGGTTGTTGTTGTGTTGTTTGTTGTTGTTTGTTTGTTTGTTG
Source organism: Rattus norvegicus (assembly GCF_021556685.1). Taxonomy (NCBI): domain Eukaryota; kingdom Metazoa; phylum Chordata; class Mammalia; order Rodentia; family Muridae; genus Rattus; species Rattus norvegicus. Next base: position 128,334,757 of record NC_141536.1, read on the forward strand.
TTGTTGTTTGAATATAACTATGTTTCTAGCTATATGTACCTCTTATGAGGAATTATATCTCACCAGAACAGGACAAATAAAATAGTAACATGAAATGAAAATGATTTAGGCCATAAAATCTCATTGCACAACTATGTTCTAGTCAGACATTCAAAGACGTTCACTGATGCTCAGAGAACAGATGCTTCTGTGAGTAGACATTCACGTTTAGAACGCTCTTGACCACCCAGGGCCAAATAAGCCCATATACCCTTGTAAACATTGAAGACATTTTTTTAAGGAGACAACCTCTTCCTCTTTTCAGACATCTTTCCAAAACCCCCTTTTCTTTCATCAGTTGGGAAAGTCCAGAAATAGTAGAAATTCTAGTCACTCAAAATGTAGTCAGGGTTCTGTACTATTCAGTTAATACAGACTCTCACGAGGATTAAAATATTTACACTAGCATTATGTTGTTGAATGAAGCCAGATTTAATCGAAATGCACATGGAATTTTGATTGAGAATAATTTGGTGTGTTTGTAAATGATGTAATTTTGTTAAGACATCACCTATTCAATGGCCACTGTGAGACTTAAAGAGTGAGTGAATCCACTGGACTCTTAATCAGTGCCTCATTTGCTCCCATTCAAATATGCACTTGAGTATTTATTTATTTATGTATTTATTTTACCATAAGCATTTAAAAAATATACCCAGAGAACTCTGCCAATTGCAGCAGGAGCTTGGGAGGTATCAATAAGAGAAAACGACCTAGCATGATTTCGTGAAGCCTGACCAGCATGTGGAAGATGCCAATACAAGCTGAGAGCCAAGCTCATCAGCTTGCTAGATTACATACAGCCAGGCAGGCCTGCAGAGAGGCAGGCATCTAAATGGGAAGGGCTCAGGGTAGAGCCATGGAAGCCATTGAGAATGTTCTCTCACAAGCTCATGTTCATATGATAATCAGAAACCTTAATTAAAAATCACTGGTATTTTCTCTATTTGTTTCCCAGGCAGAAAGCTCAAATACCAGACTGAATGGCTCAAAATTGGACACCTGGCAACCCTAATGACTTCATTTGCACAGTGACTTTATATTGTTGGGCAGATTTAAAAATGGAAGGAGGGGGAGGAGCGCACAGGGAGCTCAAGGAGATTCAAGAAAAAAAGAACTCTGTGTGTGTGTGTGTGTGTGTGTGTGTGTGTGTGTGTGTGTGTGTGTGTTTAATTGCTTTAAGAAGGATTTTTAAGAGTCAGGGTGTCTTTATTTCCGACTCCATGCTGTTGTAAGTCTGTCCTCCTGTTTTTACTGTTTTATTTTATTTGCCTTAAGTATTCATCTCTACAGGTTTGACTCTATCCTTACATAGTTTTCCAAGCCCACTGAATTCAGTCTTGCTGTTTCTGACTTTAGGCCCTGTCTGGATTTTGTAAAAGGAAAACAGTGATTCAGACACATGGATAGGTGTAATAGGTCTGAATAACATCCCCCTTTCTCCGTTATCTGTTAAGAGAGCCTAATTTTTCTTCTATTTAGTCAAATGAAAAAAATGGGATAAAATGGGATAATAATAACAGATACTTTAAAGATATTAAAGATATTTGTAATTAGTGTAAATAGGCTTACCCTCAACATAAATGGGCTCCAGGACCCAAAATGCCTCTGCATATTGTATCTAAATGTTTCATGTTACAAGCCATCCTATGAACTGCTAAGTAATTTCTTCTGCTGACCTTGATGAATATACTGTCCACAGTCTGAGTTGAATTTATGTTTGTCTGTTCAGGTTTCCTGAAAAGAAATGAAACCATGTCTTAGGCCCACTAAATGTCTGTCTTCAAGCAAAACTCCAACTCTATGTATCATCTATCTATCTATCTATCTATCTATCTATCTATCTATCTATCTATCTATCATCTATCTATCTATCTATCTATCTATCTATCTATCTATCTATCTATCTATAATAGCTCAAGGATTTTCTAGACAAAATATGAACACAACATGAAGTCCAGATATCCAATGCTTCTGTATGCTTAAGCAGCCAAGGGCAGGCTAATGTAGTCCCCAGACCTAGGGCTAGATTTCTCTGAAGGAATAGAAGACGACTTGACTACCTGAAAATAGCTTCAAGTTCAGGGCTTTGAAGAAACTTGAAAACCCAGAATATGATTGTAGGAATAAACATGAACAGGAGTCACCCTGGACAAAGAGGTGTCTCCTGAGGAACAAGAACATAATTAAAAGAGATTCAGTGGTAAATGTGTTAGAATGTCAGATCCACGGTTGAAGATCCTCTTGCCTGACCTGCAAAACAGCCTTGTCCAGAATTAATGATTTATCAGAGCTACGTAGAATATTCAAAACAGAGGCAAGCAGATTTTAAGAAATTGAATATTACTTGTGTTATTAAATGTCTACCAGATGCTACCACCAAGCACAGAGATTACATTAACATAGTCACTGCTTTGGGAATCTACTGTTCTTTGGTTAATTGGCTTCTGAACCAAGAGGTTGGTCTAACTGATATGGCAAGGGTGCACAGTATGTTAGGGGGTACATTAAGGAAACCCCCACTTCTTGGTAAGGCCTAGAAAGGCTAAACAAAGAGAGCCATGTTGAGCTCAGAAGGGAAGAGTGGGTATAGGTTCAGCTGTCAGGCAGTTGATGAAGGTATCTAGTCCAGACTAATGCAGCCAAAAATCAGATTATCCGATCAGTGGTGAAAGGACATAAAAATGAGAGAGAGAGAGAGAGAGAGAGAGAGAGAGAGAGAGAGAGAGAGAGAGAAATGCAGGATGACAGCAAACAGTGGGTATCAGGAAGTGGAAGTGGGCAGGAATGGGATCATAAATGACCAGTCATTTCCTTCCTGAGCTTTAGAAATGTCACAGTGATCTTACACATAATTTTCTCTTCTTATGTAGAAACTTGAATGGTGGAAACAGGTGTTTTCAGAAAAGAAATTAAGACCTCTGGTGTGAGTTTTCCAGCTCACAGGGGAGAGAACACAAGCTCCTGGAAGTGGAATGCTAGAATCCCAGAAGGTTCCTTTCCAGTTAGTCACCAACCCAACTCTTCCTCCTGACCCCTGCAGATGAATGTTTGTTCATGCCCCTCTCCCCACCCCTTAGGGAAATCCTAACCCTGCCCCATCTATAGATGTCTCTCTAGACTCCTGTTCTTGTTTCCTACTCATAGTTCCCATCTCTAATTCTCATTTATGGAGCACACTTGCAGATGCTTTCCTCCTCGTTCCCCTCCCCTTCTGACAGGCCTTATCTCAAGGTACATTAAAAATGAAAGACTGAAGAGTAAATATGATTTCTGGAAGCCTGCTGCCACTCCGCCTCCTCTACTTATGATTGCTGCCTGGCATATGACTGTTCATTTTATGTGTTTTGTGACCCAATTATTTATTTTTCTCCCCTCTTTATTTCTTCATACATTTGTCTTCTTGGAAATTTGCTCAAGTCTATAAGCTGAAAAGAGGTGCTTTTTAGGATAATTGGGGTGACAATGGTTTAGGCTTCTTTTACAATAACAGGAGATAAGCTGTATTTAACCTTTAAAACTCTTCAACTTTTGAAATCTGTAGCTTCAGTATCATCATCCATCATTCTTGTCTTCTACGACACTAATGGAAATTAAAATAAACAAACCTGTCCACATAAGAAGGGGAAAGATCCTCTATGGTGACAAATTTCACACAAATTGCAATGTGAATAAAATATCCCCCATGTTTTTAAACAGGTCATCCATTACGGACCCAAGGTGAGTACTGCAGTTAAAAGGCCGATAGAAGGTTTCATCAGCTGGAGGGAGAGTTCAGATGGCAAATGAGGGTTGAACATCATTTTATATTTGTGAAGATTAAGCACGGCTTACTCCCTCCACCCCATGCCAGTTTGAAGGTTTGAACAAGAGAGCCCTGCACAAAATGTACAGAAGATAGACTGGAGAGGAACACAGCTTGTCAGAGTGATTGATGGGGTTAGTGTTCACCCAACAGTGTTTGAAAATGTAGATATCCTTAAATAAATGACGCTGTGCATGCCACGCCAGTCCAAGGAATTAAGAGGACATCGTTGCACTGTGGGAAACAGCACACTGCTCAACCAGCAGTTCTGAGGATCGCAACTGTGTGCTTTGCCCTGAGTCTGGCATGTGCCCTGGCAGAACGTGTGGCATCATTGGAGTAATAAGTTTCCCCAGTGTGCAGAGTGAAGAAAGTCAACCTCCACAAAGTTCCCGGAGGCGAGTCTCACGACTCCTGCAAAGTTAGCAGCATCACTTTCTGGAAGACTTTAGGAATCCTCCACAGCTTTGCTTCTTCCCACTTCTCTGTTGACAGAGAGCATCACAGAGACTCAACCTCCATTTGGAAAACTGGGAGTTGGAAGTTAGATACTGGAAATGATTTATTAACAATGTAAAGTGTTCTGAAATGGTTATAAATTGGAAAACACTTTTATCTAAATCCATACCATATAGCATTTGATTTGCTTTTATTTTGAAGTTTCAACAAGAGACACATGTACTAACAGATTTATAATTCATGAAACAGGATGATATTCTATATGATGTTTTACACCATGCCTTTTGCCTTAACATAAGTTAGTTTTTCCATCACAGAGTTATGTTTCTAATATCTTTAGCAGTTTTTGAGAAAGCTCCGCTACGCAGCTATTTGAATTTTTTGGTGCAATTTAGCCCCAGCCCCCACTTATATAAATAGTACCACTGAGATCATAATGGCCAGCTTTTGTGGTAAAATCCTAATTATTTAATTAGAGCAAGAGCCTTGAAGAAGAATTGCCAAAGTCATGAGTCTGTAACATTTTAGATCTTTGGCTATGAAGCCATACATCAGCAGGATCAAACAAGCTCCCTTTTTTTTTACTCTTTTGCCCCAATTGAATATTATCATAAAAAAAAACTGACACTGATTTGACAGACAAAAGTTGGCATTGCATTGTTGTCTGAATTTGAAAATACTTTTAGTAATTTTGAAAGTTGACTGATTCATCAAGTTATCTGACACTATTCACTTTTAAGAATTGCTTTGTAGACATTGAATTATTTTCTATTATCTGTTTATGAGTCTTTTACACGTTGGTTACTGACAGTTATTTCTTATACATGCATATTTCTTATACAATTTAATTTTCAGCTTTCTGCTAATTTTCTCCCTGTTTCTTCTTTACTGATGGAAGGGACCTTTTTTCCTTGCCTAGTAGTTTTGGTAGTTTTCCTTTCACTGTGGTTTGTAAACTATTTTCATGTAGCTTCATATTTTATTTTTCCTCTTTTTTCATTTGTTATAATTGCTGGCTTTACATATTATTTTGGTGTTTCTGATAATGGAAGACATTGCATGTTTTCCTCAGTTGATTAATTATTTTGTTTGCAGATTCTGAGTGGGCATGTGTACATACATAGGTAGGCCCAGAAATCCTAATTCTTAGCTGACCTATATTCTTCCCCTTTTATTTGGTATTTACAGCATTACCAGTCTTGTTTTTGGAGACTTTCATAACATCATTATACAATCTTCATATTATTAAAAGTTATAAATACAGTTTTAATTTTGAAGAAAATTTCATCATTTTAAAAATATTATTGGGTCAGTACAGCCTTTAAATAAGATTTGTATACCCAACAAAATATGTTTTTAAATAAAAACTGTGCTTCTCTTTGTGGAAGGCCCCCACCCCCTACTTCTCTTCTTATTGACTCCTCTGCTAGTCTACAAAGCTTAGCTCTGACAGTCTTCATGAAGCATCCTGATTCTAAAGTTCCATGAGACCATTATTTGATATGGTGAAAATGGGCAAAGCGTTATTCCATCCTAGAATCTTGCATACAAATTATAACCATTAATTACAAAGACTGTGATGGCATCCTTTTTTCCCCTTGTCCTACAACATTGACTCTCAGTGTGGTCCTTTGGTCAACAGCTTCGACATCACCTGGGAAGTTGGTACAAAGCTTTCCTATCCACAACATTAAGTGACCAGTGGAAACCACTAGGAGCCCAATAGCCGGTATTTCAAGAGACCCTTTTAGTGGCTTCCATGTTTGTTCCAAGTTTGAGACCCACTCTTCTACATCACAATCAGGTCCCTCTAGATGCTATGGGTTCTTTAGGCTACCAAAATGTTTAGATGACTTGAGATGTGCATTGTAGTTTGTGGATAAGTTACCCAAACAATATACAAAGGCAGTACTTAACTGCACAAAATATCTACGTGACATATTTTTATACAATGTTGTATCATATTGCTAGGAAATGTATTGACTTTTTATTGGCAGGTGATTATGAAAGCTTATTTAGTTCTAACTGCATAAAAATTCGTAAACTAAGACTGGTACAACCATTCTGGAAATCAGTGTGGAGGTTCCTCAGAAAATTGGACACTGAACTACCTGAGGACCCAGCTATATCACTCTTGGGCATATACCCAAAAGATTCCCCAACATATAACAAACATGCTCCACTATGTTCATAGCAGCCTTATTTACAATAGCCAGAAGCTGGAAAGAACCCAGATGCCCCTCAACAGAGGAATGGATACAGAAAATGTGGTACATCTACACAATGGAATATTACTCAGCTATCAAAAACAATGACTTTATGAAATTCATAGACAAATGGTTGGAACTGTAAAATATCATCCTGAGTGAGGTAACCTAATCACAGAAAAACACACATGGTATGCACTCATTGATAAGTGGCTATTAGCCCAAATGCTCGAATTACCCTAGATGTACAGAACACATGAAAATCAAGAAGGATGACCAAAATGCGAATGCTTCACTCCTTCTTTAAAAGGGGAACAAGAATACCCTTGGGAGGGAATAGGGAGGCAAAGTTTAGAACAGAGGCAGAAGGAACATCCATTCAGAGCCTGCCCCACATGTGGCCCATACATATACAGCCACCCAATTAGATAAGATGGATGAAGCAAAGAAGTGCAGGCTGACAGGAACTGGATGTAGATCTCTCCTGAGAGACACAGCCAGAATACAGCAAATACATAGGCGAATGCCAGCAGCAAACCACTGAACTGAGAACGGGACCCCCTGTTGAAGGAATCAGAGAAAGGACTGAAAGAGCTGAAGGGTCTTGAGACCCCATATGAACAACAATGCCAACCAACCAGAGCTTCCAGGGACTAAGCCACTACCCAAAGACTATACATGGACTGACCCTGGGCTCCAACCTCATAGGTATCAATGAATTGCCTAGTAAGAGCACCAGTGGAAGGGGAAGCCCTTGGTCCTGCCAAGACTGAACCCCCAGTGAATGTGATTGTTGGGGGGAGGGCGGTAATGGGGGGAGGATGGGGAGGGGAACACCAATATAGAAGGGGAGGGGGAGAGGTTAGGGGAATGTTGGCCAGGAAACCAGGAAAGGAATAACAATTGAAATGTAAATGAGAAATACCCAAGTTAATAAAGATGGAGAAAAAAAATTTAACCACAAAAAAAAAATGTGCACCAAAATGTTAAAATTTGTTTTAGTAAGGACTTGTAAAGCATTATAATTAATGTTTTTGAACATACACTTGTACAACAATTGGATTTTTACTTTACTTAAAACTCAGTATTTTATGTGACTCGTTGTAAAGATGAACACTTCTGCTTAGTTGTGATGAATTGCTCTGTGTAGCATTGTGATCTTCCTCTGAATTATGATCCCAGAAGTAACATCTTTGCAGTTTCTAATCCAAACCAGGTACCCCTTCATAAAGGCAGCCTCCAGGGGCTTAATTCTCAGAGATAGATATAAGCAAAGGGACACTGGATGATGGTGAGATATCCTTTCAAGTATCACACCCTTCAGGTACTCTCAGAAATGCAGGTGACAGAGCCACAGAGCTCCTACTGTATAAGCTTTAATGATGTTGTTCCCTAAGAGTAGCTATCTGTATTTACCATCTCACTGGCATAGGCTTATGGTCTTTTTCTTTCTGATGTGCTGAATCTTAATGTACTAAGGACAAATCCAAGAAATAAAACAATAAGATAATCATTTTCTCTCCTTCGGGTAGTGCTTCCTAGTCCTTCTGTATTTTTTTTCACCTTTCTGTTTTTAATTTGGCCAAATTTGACAAATAAGCAGCAAATTTGGTGTTATCCTATGCTATCTACCTAATCAGCTGTTAGTAGCCTCATTTATGAAAAGGAATGAAACTCTCTGCCTCATAATAATATCAAGATTAGCAAGTGGGAACACCACATTTAAAGTGTTTAGAAGAATTGCTACCATGTTCCTGTTTAACACATAGGCGATCTGCCCTCCTCTTCATCATTTCCTCAGTTTGGCTATGTTTAGAAACAGACACAAGCATTTCTTGCTTTCTTTATCTGTAGACATCTTGTTATATAAAGAAGGTCGTAGTTCGCTGATACTATCATGTAAGTGATCTAGGTGAGGTAATTCCAGAAGGATGATGATTGGAGATAAAGCACCATTAATCATCATATGTGTGAGATTCAAGCACAGAACTATGTAGTCAAAGAATACTAAGTGATAATTACAGAGGTCAGCTAATAAGAGAGGGCTGTGCAAGGGCAAGTCATTGCAGGGACAAGATAAAATTCTTTATCCCAAGCACTGCGAGATGACAGCTTGAATGAAAGATGAGTTGAAAAGAGAAAAGCAAAACAAAATTACCTAAGGATATGTTATGCAATGAAAGAGTAAGAAGAAATGAACACCACACACACAAGAGGATGTGTAGTTCTATACTTAGTTTCAATAAATAATGGAAAATGTTCAAGATCTATGGGTTGCCAAAATGAACTGATCTACAGGTAATGAACTGGGCTGGAGGGAAACCTAGCCAGGCTTGTTTGCTTGTTCACTTCTAGGCTTCTCTCCGTCTTCCTCCACTCTGTTGATGGGAGAAGACAGTTGACACACCGGGTCTTATTACCTACTTTCTGCAAGGACAACTCAGATAATGACCTTCTGTGGATTCTATGGCTTGCATGAAGGGAGAAGAATACTAGTTTCTATGACAGACTTTACAGGAATGCCAGGAATGAGGATGGGAGAAAAACCAGAGAGACAATCCTTATTAGGCCTAAAAATAGTCATCTCTTGACATCTATGGGGAATTGGTTCTAGAAACATCTGTCTATCCCTCCAAGTGCTAAATGTTGTGGAGGTTCAGGTCCTTAATATAAACTGGCATAGTTCTTGTGCAAAACTTATAAACATTTTCCTATGTGCTGTAAAGCACCTCTAGATTATTTATAATATTCAATAAAATATTAATCTCAATGTTATATTGAGTTACAGTTAGAAAAATAATCTGTAATGTCATGTATAGATTAATGCTTCTTTCGTTATAAATTATTATGCATCTAAGTTGACTGACATAGGTGTAGATACATGGATATAGATGACCACTTGGATCAGAATACCAGGGTTTGATAGTATTTTCTGGGTACTGTGTCATTAAACAAATTATACTTTTCCATTTTAGGAGCTATAGAAGTGTACAGGGGATGCGAGCAGGGTGGCAGGAAACGGAGCATAAAGTGGCGGTACAGCTTCCTGAGTGTACAGGAGAAGGACTGAAGGTCCATCACCTGCAAGCAGCAAATTCTCAGGCCCAGCATCCTCTGGCAGGCTCTCACTGTCAGTCTTTTCTCTCTCCTTGGTCAAAACTGGTCACAGTTTTCCAAACATGGAGATGTTACAATCAGAATCTAGCTGATCCCCATTTTTCCCAAGTTTCTACAGATGTTAATATCTAAGAGACCCAGCCTATACTATGTAGGGACATTTATTATCCCAAAGTTCCTTCTAGGATCATCTTCCATGAGATCTATTGTTAGTTTCTGAGGATGAAAGCAAGTCTGTCTGTTGGAAAAGATGCTGATATCTGCTTCTCTCGTTGTTCAATTGCTTGTCAATATTTAGCCAGGCCCCTCCATTCCCTCTAATACCAACATTTCCCTCTCATTGTGATGATAGTTTAATATCACTCCTCCTTATTGAGTTGCCACAAGATGCTTAGCTAGAGTGTCTATGACAGACTTTATCTTTGTGCAATTTTACTGAATTAATCTGTATCTATTTAATCTGTGGATTTGAAGTGATTATTTTTCTGATCCTACCAGCATATTGGCCAAAAACTAAGTATTTTTTTTTGTGGTTGAGCATCATTTTCCTTATCCTTATAGCTTCTGAGGGAAGCTGTTCAACATGGCAAACTGTAGTATCTGTAATAGATGTAAGTGACTCTATAGTCTTGGCTTTTAACACTTCTATCCAATTATGTGATTTGTGTCCTGAGCTACACTCTGTGTTTATAGCTGTTGTCCAGCTCCTAGGGCAGAGAGCAGCCCTTTAGTACTCATGATTCCCCGCAAGTTGGTAAACTCTTTCACTTTTCTTCACCCTTCTGTATCTCATAATTTGGTGTCAGGTCCTATGATACACTGACAATACTGAGATAGCTTGTCACTTCTATTCCTGATAGTTATTATCATAGGTGAGCTTTAGTAGTGTTGTGGTTCAGTGAACCCTGTAGTTTTCAAACTTGAAAACTGAAAAAAAAATCAAGACATACCAGCATTCTTGTATTTATAGCAGCAGATACAGAATATGCATGAAAATTTCTCTTTATCCCATTGAATGGGATATCTCTTAGATGAACAATATTTTTGATAATATTTACACATACTCAGTAAAGACCACTATTTTAAATGTTCACTTTTAACCTCCTTTCCTACTACAGAAACATTTGTTTCAGATACATCCAAGGTCACCATGCCTAGGCTTTAAGTAACTTTTTTTTATTTTTTCAGCTTGTTACTGCATCAATTTGGTGCTATCTTAATTTCGTTGAATACTTAATCTTCTGTTTCTTATAGTTTTAGTATTAAGATATTCCATTGTATTGATCAACAGTACAGAAATTTATAATTTATTGAAATAAATTGTATTGTTATAATATTTATGATCTGAATTATGACCATTATTCCTGGCTCACAACTCCCTCCCAAAGGCAGCCATAGAAACTAGAATTTCTCTTCCTTAATGCAGGTCATAGAAAGTCTAATCTTTGCCTGCCTTTGTCTAGTCATAAAGGAATTCAGGGGCATATCTTATCTGATAGTAGGTCTTAAGATTATCATTTCAGAGGGTTCCTGCCCCATGCCACAGAGGAAGTTGAGCTGCAAAGAAAGACCAAAGACAATGAACAAATCTCTGCTGCTAAGTTTCCTGACCCAGTCCATTAGTCGCGCCTGTGTAACTCAGTCTTCATAAAAAGTAAAAGGACAAGATTCCGAAAGCTGAATGTGCGGAAGTTCATGTCCAGAGAAAACAGAGAGGTTCTACACCATTTCACATGTCCTTCACCCTATACATTTCCTCTGTGGTTTTTGTTTTGTTTTGTTTTGTTTTGTTTTGTTTTTGAGGTATACCTTTTAAAAAAACAGTAATATGCTTTCTCAAATTCAACCATATGCTCAAACAAATTAATTGAACCTACAAACAAGGAATGGAAACGCTAATTGATATTTTGGTCTAACAGAAGCACAGGTGAAGATATTTCTGGGCTATGACTGACATCTACAAGGATCTACAATCCTTGTCTTAGTTACTTTTCTTCATTTTGATGAGACACCATGACCAAAACAACTTATGAAAGAAAGTTTTTAGGGTTTAGAGTTTAAAAATTCACAGGATTAGAGTCCATGATCACCACAGTGAGAAATACAGCCTCCGACAGCAGACATGACAGTGGGTGCAAGTTCACATCTTGAGGCACAACCAGAGGGCCAAAGGAGCTAATTAGGAATGATGTGAGCTTTTGAATTCTTGAAGATAGTCCCATGTGACACAACTCCTCCAACAAGGTGATGCTTTCTAATCCTTGAACAGTTAAAGAAACTGGGAAGTATGTATTCAAATATATGAGACTATGAAGGACATTCTTGTTGCTCTAGGACCTGACCTGAGCCTTTGACATTTATTTTTTGATAAGAACCCTGAAGTAAAGCAGGGAAGATCCACCTTATTGTAGGTTCTACCACAAATTATGAACACTGGAGAGCCAGACTGGGATCATCTTGTTATCCTCAACTGTTCCCCAGGGATCCTTGTTTCTGGATTGTGCTTGACCTAGGAGGGTCTAGGCTCTTGAAGGTATGCTGCCATCAGTAACCCAGCGAGGTCATAGTTGGCATAGAACAGGGACAGGAAATCCAAATGACTAAATCTGTTTATATCCCTGTAGCAGGATGGTAAAGCTGCTAGGCAGGAAGCTTAGCTCATGCCTTGCAAAGTGAACACCAAGTTGTGCTGACAGGAACCGGGGAATACAGATGAGCCCTGATAGCTTTGTGTTTGCACCACTGTTTGTTTTTGGCATCTTGATTCTGCTGATGCAGCAGAGTCTTCCTCAGCTTCAGTGGATTGTATGTCTGTTCCTGGAAGGATAGATGAGTCATGCATGGGTGGAAAGAAGACAAACTGTTCCAAAGTCTTCCTTCAATCCCTTAAGTTTATATACTGAGGACCAGGGTGGATGTGGAATAGAGCTCATGAGACACATTTTATATTGGAAATCTCAAGGGTCTCTTTGAATGTATTCTTTCCTTCTTCTTTATCTTTGAAATTTACAAATCCAGAAACTCAATTTCTGGGTTCCTGCATGGGAGCAGCCTATGGGTGGTGCTTCCTCTCCTTTTGCATGTTATGCGAACTCCCCATGAGTGCATGACTACCTCCTCTCTTTATATTGCACACAGCTTCCTCCATCCAACTGAATTCATTGTTCCTCCCTTCTGTGTTCTGTGCCTATATTAGTACTCTGGAACATATATCTTTCCTCAGTGGATCTTTTTGGAGGATTGAAATAGTCCTCCTCCTCTTGTGCTGACAGATCTTTCTTTACTTATATCTCTTCCTATTTTTCTTAGTATAAATAAGGCTTTTATCGCGTAGAGCTGATTTCTACATTATTTCTTCTTTAGTGGGCCCTGACCTTGATTTTTGGCTCATTTATTAGATACCAATGATAAATCTAGTTCTTTTATATGTCTGACTAACTGGTCAACCAATGGGTTCCCATGACATCCCTGGCTCTGATGACTTCCTAAATTGTTGCCCAGAGTACCTGACAGTATTTTACTTAACCTGAAGCATTTATTATAAAGGACATGACTTGGGATTAAGAAACCAAAAGTGTCACATAGAATAGGACAATGAGAAAGCATGACACCTCCTCTGTTTTGACTGCTCCCATACCTTCAACCAACTACCATTGTTTCAACTCATCTTTAAGGCTTTTATGGAGTTTTCCTTTAATACGCATGATAGACTGAATCATTTGCTTTTAAACTTAGTCCCCAACCTCCTATTTCTCTTGGAGAAACCAAGTAGACTGCATAATCAGGTCTCTAGGCAACTAGTCTCTCTCTATCTTGAAGTCTTGTCTGGGCCAAGAGTCACTGCATTATGATAACCTCCAGCACAGTTCAAGGGTTTGCAATGAGTAACAAAGGTTCTTCTTCTTATGTTTATCACTCAGGGAATGGTAAAGGTTTGGAACTCTATACCAGGAACTAAAAAATAATCAGAGAACAAATTATCACAATCTTTATTCCATCACAATTTTACAGTTTTGAAATCTGAAATGCCACAACTGCCATTGTCCCTGTTTTCTGCGCTAATAGTCTTCTACCCTGAGCTAGTGAGTATGTCTGTGTAGCATGTTTTCCATTTGTACACAGACCTACTCTTCCCCTATATCTTCTCCATGTTTTCATGATCTGGTCAATATTAAATATCTTAAGGGGCTTCTTGTACCTCTTGTTTTGATCAATAGGCATTTATCAAAAATTATAAGGAATGTGGAGAAAGGTGTTTACTTCTTGATGCTGTGTCTATATGATGAGCCAATCCATCATGCTTTTGATTTGTGAATATTATAGTGCTCCTCTTGCTAGCCTTGAAGAATGCCACCACTCTGGTGATCTTATTCCCCTATATTTTTGCCAATACTCACACTACTAAACATTTCAAATTAACTCAGTTTGGAAGTGAAATTTGTTTCTTAGTGGGCCTTTAACATACCTAGTTGTTGACATAATAGTTGACATAATTGTAGCTTAGGTTTTTTTTTTTTTTTTTTTTTTTATTAACTTGAGTATTTCTTATATACATTTCGAGTGTTATTCCCTTTCCCGGTTTCCGGGCAAACATCCCCCTCCCCCCTCCCCTTCCTTATGGGTGTTCCCCTCCCAACCCTCCCCCCATTGCCGCCCTCCCCCCATAGACTAGTTCACTGGGGGTTCAGTCTTAGCAGGACCCAGGGCTTCCCCTTCCACTGGTGCTCTTACTAGGATATTCATTGCTACCTATGGGGTCAGAGTCCAGGGTCAGTCCATGTATAGTCTTTAGGTAGCGGCTTAGTCCCTGGAAGCTCTGGTTGCTTGGCATTGTTGTACTTTTGGGGTCTCGAGCCCCTTCAAGCTCTTCCAGTTCTTTCTCTGATTCCTTCAATAGGGGACCTATTCTCAGTTCAGTGGTTTGCTGCTGGCATTCGCCTCTATATTTGCTGTATTCTGGCTGTGTCTCTCAGGAGCGATCTACATCCGGCTCCTGTCGGTCTGCACTTCTTTGCTTCATCCATCTTGTCTAATTGGGTGGCTGTATATGTATGGGCCACATGTGGGGCAGGCTCTGAATGGGTGTTCCTTCAGTCTCTGTTTTAATCTTTGCCTCTCCCTTCCCTGCCAAGGGTATTCTTTTTCCTCATTTAAAGAAGGAGTGAAGCATTCACATTTTGATCATCCGTCTTGTAGCTTAGGTTTTTAAGTTTCACTTAAAATGGATTCATTTTAAGAAGCTGCGTTGAATCATGAATCAATATTTGAATGCTTTAAACATTAGAGTCACCTTTGGGGGAAGAATCTAAAATAACTAAATGAAACTTTTTCTAACTTCTATATTTCAACTTTTCAACATGTGATGAATCTCCAGAGTACCAATCTCTATGAGAACCTAATCATCAATGCTGATATAAAACAGAAAAGAAATGGGGGTTACTGAAGGTCTCCAACAGCTAAAGAAGACTTACCAGTAACAACTTTATCATGGCCTTGGCCATGACCCGAGTAGAGAAGACCTTCATCCCAACGCACAGCTCCACTTAGTTGAAATTTTAATGCTGTGCTCCACAGTGTCTGAGATTAAGGTCAGCTCGCAAGTCCCAAACAGCCAGTAAAACAGGCAGCACCTCTAGCCCTCACAACAGTTCTCTGACCTTGTCTGTCATTTTCTCCTCTTAAGTTCACTCAACTGTAACTTTCAGGGGTGTCATTCTTGCTTGGGCTTTTGTAGGAAATAAAGAGCAAAGGGCTTGCCAGCACACGTTTGACACCTAGGGGAAAGAAGTATTTACAAGCATTTCTACATGTTGGTTAGAGCAGATGGGATTCAGAGGCTAACTATGTCAGACAAAGCTATTGTGAAATCTGGCTTTCTTCCCTTTTGACCTTATTAAAAATGTCAGAATCCATATTGATTCATAAGATATATGTTTATTTGATGTTGTATGTGGAGTGTACCATATCCAATTAGAGAAAGATCTCCATTTATAAAAGATTTGTTTTTCATAACAGTACTTTAAACTTGTGAGTTTGTTTGGACGATACCTTGGTTACATCTCTCTCCACCCCCTCCTCTCATTAACACAGCACCTTTTTAAAATATCCATTCAAATTGCTGTGAAAATGACTTTGTTATAACTGAAAACTCTTTTTTTTTTTTTAAAGTTTCTTTTTTTTTTATTTTTTATTTTTTTTTATTAACTTGAGTATTTCTTATATACATTTCGAGTGTTATTCCCTTTCCCGGTTTCCGGGCAAACATCCCCCTCCCCCCTCCCCTTCCTTATGGGTGTGCCCCTCCCAACCCTCCCACCATTGCCGCCCTCCCCCCATAGACTAGTTCACTGGGGGTTCAGTCTTAGCAGGACCCAGGGCTTCCCCTTCCATTGGTGCTCTTACTAGGATATTCATTGCTACCTATGGGGTCAGAGTCCAGGGTCAGTCCATGTATAGTCTTTAGGTAGTGGCTTAGTCCCTGGAAGCTCTGGTTGCTTGGCATTGTTGTACTTTTGGGGTCTCGAGCCCCTTCAAGCTCTTCCAGTTCTTTCTCTGATTCCTTCAATAGGGGACCTATTCTCAGTTCAGTGGTTTGCTGCTGGAATTCGCCTCTGTATTTGCTGTATTCTGGCTGTGTCTCTCAGGAGCGATCTACATCCGGCTCCTGTCGGTCTGCACTTCTTTGCTTCATCCATCTAGTCCAATTGGGTGGCTGTATATGTATGGGCCAAATGTGGGACAGGCTCTGAATGGGTGTTCCTTCAGTCTCTGTTTTGATCTTTGCCTCTCCCTTCCCTGCCAAGGGTATTCTTTTTCCTCATTTAAAGAAGGAGTGAAGCATTCACATTTTGATCATCTGTCTTGAGTTTCGTTTGTTCTAGGGATCTAGGGTAATTCAAGCATTTGGGCTAATAGCCACTTATCAATGAGTGCATACCATGTATGTCTTTCTGTGATTGGGTTAGTTCACTCAGGATGATATTTTCCAGTTCCAACCATTTGCCTACGAATTTCATAAACTCGTTGTTTTTGATAGCTGAGTAGTATTCCATTGTGTCGATGTACCACATTTTCTGTATCCATTCCTCTGTTGAAGGGCATCTGGGTTCTTTCCATTTTCTGGCTATTATAAATAAGGCTGCGATGAACATAGTGGAGCACGTGTCTCTTTTATATGTTGAGGCATCTTTTGGGTATATGCCCAAGAGAGGTATAGCTGGATCCTCGGGCAGTTCAATGTCCAATTTTCTGAGGAACCTCCAGACTGATTTCCAGAATGGTTTTACCAGTCTGCAATCCCACCAACAATGGAGGAGTGTTCCTCTTTCTCCACAACCTCGCCAGCATCTGCTGTCACCTGAGTTTTTGATCTTAGCCATTCTCACTGGTGTGAGGTGAAATCTCAGGGTTGTTTTGATTTGCATTTCCCTTATGACTAAAGATGTTGAACATTTCTTTAGGTGTTTCTCAGCCATTCGGCATTCCTCAGCTGTGAATTCTTTGTTTAGCTCTGAACCCCATTTTTTAATAGGGTTATTTGTTTCCCTGCGGTCTAACTTCTTGAGTTCTTTGTATATTTTGGATATAAGGCCTCTATCTGTTGTAGGGTTGGTAAAGATCTTTTCCCAATCTGTTGGTTGCCGTTTTGTCCTAACCACAGTGTCCTTTGCCTTACAGAAGCTTTGCAGTTTTATGAGATCCCATTTGTCAATTCTTGATCTTAGAGCATAAGCCATTGGTGTTTTGTTCAGGAAATTTTTTCCAGTGCCCATGTGTTCCAGATGCTTCCCTAGTTTTTCTTCTATTAGTTTGAGTGTGTCTGGTTTGATGTGGAGGTCCTTGATCCACTTCGACTTAAGCTTTGTACAGGGTGATAAGCCTGGATCGATCTGCATTCTTCTACATGTTGCCCTCCAGTTGAACCAGCACCATTTGCTGAAAATGCTATCTTTTTTCCATTGGATGGTTTTGGCTCCTTTGTCAAAAATCAAGTGACCATAGGTGTGTGGGTTCATTTCTGGGTCTTCAATTCTATTCCATTGGTCTATCTGTCTGTCTCTGTACCAATACCATGCAGTTTTTATCACTATTGCTCTGTAATACTGCTTGAGTTCAGGGATAGTGATTCCCCCTGAAGTCCTTTTATTGTTGAGGATAGCTTTAGCTATCCTGGGTTTTTTGTTATTCCAGATGAATTTGCAAATTGTTCTGTCTAACTCTTTGAAGAATTGGATTGGTATTTTGATGGGGATTGCATTGAATCTGTAGATTGCTTTTGGTAAAATGGCCATTTTTACTATATTAATCCTGCCAATCCATGAGCATGGGAGATCTTTCCATCTTCTGAGGTCTTCTTCAATTTCTTTCTTCAGTGTCTTGAAGTTCTTATTGTACAGATCTTTTACTTGCTTGGTTAAAGTCACACCGAGGTACTTTATATTATTTGGGTCTATTATGAAGGGTGTCGTTTCCCTAATTTCTTTCTCGGCTTGTTTCTCTTTTGTATAGAGGAAGGCAACTGATTTATTTGAGTTAATTTTATACCCAGCCACTTTGCTGAAGTTGTTTATCAGCTTTAGTAGTTCTCTGGTGGAACTTTTGGGATCACTTAAATATACTATCATATCATCTGCAAATAGTGATATTTTGACCTCTTCTTTTCCGATCTGT
This sequence comes from Rattus norvegicus, assembly GCF_021556685.1. NCBI lineage: Eukaryota > Metazoa > Chordata > Mammalia > Rodentia > Muridae > Rattus > Rattus norvegicus. The sequence continues at coordinate 128,353,054 of NC_141536.1, forward strand.
ATCCCTTTGATCTCCTTTTGTTGTCTGATTGCTCTGGCTAGAACTTCAAGAACTATATTGAATAAGTAGGGAGAGAGTGGGCAGCCTTGTCTAGTCCCTGATTTTAGTGGGATTGCTTCAAGTTTCTGTCCATTTAGTTTAATGTTAGCAACTGGTTTGCTGTATATGGCTTTTACTATGTTTAGGTATGGGCCTTGAATTCCTATTCTTTCCAGGACTTTTATCATGAAGGGGTGTTGAATTTTGTCAAATGCTTTCTCAGCATCTAATGAAATGATCATGTGGTTCTGTTCTTTCAGTTTGTTTATATAATGGATCACGTTGATGGTTTTCCGTATATTAAACCATCCCTGCATGCCTGGGATGAAGCCTACTTGATCATGGTGGATGATTGTTTTGATGTGCTCTTGAATTCGGTTTGCCAGAATTTTATTGAGTATTTTTGCGTCGATATTCATAAGGGAAATTGGTCTGAAGTTCTCTTTCTTTGTTGTGTCTTTGTGTGGTTTAGGTATAAGAGTAATTGTAGATTCGTAGAAGGAATTCGGTAGGGCTCCATCTGTTTCAATTTTGTGGAATAGTTTGGATAATATTGGTATGAGGTCTTCTATGAAGGTTTGATAGAATTCTGCACTAAACCCATCTGGACCTGGGCTCTTTTTGGTTGGGAGACCTTTAATGACTGCTTCTATTTCCTTAGGAGTTATGGGGTTGTTTAACTGGTTTATCTGTTCCTGATTTAACTTCGATACCTGGTATCTGTCTAGGAAATTGTCCATTTCCTGAAGATTTTCAAGTTTTGTTGAATATAGGTTTTTATAGTAAGATCTGATGATTTTTTGAATTTCCTCTGAATCTGTAGTTATGTCTCCCTTTTCATTTCTGATTTTGTTAATTTGGATGCACTCTCTGTGTCCTCTCGTTAGTCTGGCTAAGGGTTTATCTATCTTGTTGATTTTCTCAAAGAACCAACTTTTGGTTCTGTTGATTCTTTCTATGGTCCTTTTTGTTTCTACTTGGTTGATTTCAGCTCTGAGTTTGATTATTTCCTGCCTTCTACTCCTCCTGGGTGTATTTGCTTCTTTTTGTTCTAGAGCTTTTAGGTGTGCTGTCAAGCTGCTGACATATGCTCTTTCCTGTTTCTTTCTGCAGGCACTCAGCACTATGAGTTTTCCTCTTAACACAGCTTTCATTGTGTCCCATAAGTTTGGGTATGTTGTATCTTCATTTTCATTAAATTCTAAAAAGTTTTTAATTTCTTTCTTTATTTCTTCCTTGACCAGGTTATCATTGAGTAGAGCATTGTTCAATTTCCACGTATATGTGGGCGTTCTTCCCTTATTGTTATTGAAGACCAGTTTTAGGCCGTGGTGGTCCGATAGCACGCATGGGATTATTTCTATCTTTCTGTACCTGTTGAGGCCCGTTTTTTGACCAATTATATGGTCAATTTTGGAGAAAGTACCATGAGGAGCTGAGAAGAAGGTATATCCTTTTGCTTTAGGATAGAATGTTCTATAAATATCCGTTAAGTCCATTTGGCTCATGACTTCTCTTAGTCTGTCGACATCACTGTTTAATTTCTGTTTCCATGATCTGTCCATTGATGAGAGTGGGGTGTTGAAATCTCCCACTATTATTGTGTGAGGTGCAATGTGTGTTTTGAGCTTTAGTAAGGTTTCTTTTACGTATGTAGGTGCCCTTGTATTTGGGGCATAGATATTTAGGATTGAGAGTTCATCTTGGTGGATTTTTCCTTTGATGAATATGAAGTGTCCTTCCTTATCTTTTTTGATGACTTTTAGTTGGAAATTGATTTTATTTGATATTAGAATGGCTACTCCAGCTTGCTTCTTCTGACCATTTGCTTGGAAAGTTGTTTTCCAGCCTTTCACTCTGAGGTAGTGTCTGTCTTTGTCTCTGAGGTGTGTTTCCTGTAGGCAGCAGAATGCAGGGTCCTCGTTGCGTATCCAGTTTGTTAATCTATGTCTTTTTATTGGGGAGTTGAGGCCATTGATATTGAGAGATATTAAGGAATAGTGATTATTGTTTCCCTTTATATTCATATTTGGATGTGAGGTTATGTTTGTGTGCTTTCATTCTCTTTGTTTTGTTGCCAAGACGATTAGTTTCTTGCTTCTTCTAGGGTATAGCTTGCCTCCTTATGTTGGGCTTTACCATTTATTATCCTTTGTAGTGCTGGATTTGTAGAAAGATATTGTGTAAATTTGGTTTTGTCATGGAATATCTTGGTTTCTCCATCAATGTTAATTGAGAGTTTTGCTGGATACAGTAACCTGGGCTGGCATTTGTGTTCTCTTAGGGTCTGTATGACATCAGTCCAGGATCTTCTGGCCTTCATAGTTTCTGGCGAGAAGTCTGGTGTGATTCTGATAGGTCTCCCTTTATATGTTACTTGACCTTTTTCCCTTACTGCTTTTAATATTCTTTCTTTATTTTGTGCGTTTGGTGTTTTGACAATTATGTGACGGGAGGTGTTTCTTTTCTGGTCCAATCTATTTGGAGTTCTGTAGGCTTCTTGTATGCCTATGGGTATCTCTTTTTTTAGGTTAGGGAAGTTTTCTTCTATGATTTTGTTGAAGATATTTACTGGTCCTTTGAGCTGGGAGTCTTCACTCTCTTCTATACCTATTATCCTTAGGTTTGATCTTCTCATTGAGTCCTGGATTTCCTGTATGTTTTGGACCAGTAGCTTTTTCCGCTTTACATTATCTTTGACAGTTGAGTCAATGATTTCTATGGAATCTTCTGCTCCTGAGATTCTCTCTTCCATCTCTTGTATTCTGTTGGTGAAGCTTGTATCTACAGCTCCTTGTCTCTTCTTTTGGTTTTCTATATCCAGGGTTGTTTCCATGTGTTCTTTCTTGATTGCTTCTATTTCCATTTTTAATTCCTTCATCTGTTTGATTGTGTTTTCCTGGAATTCTTTCAGGGATTTTTGCCATTCCTCTCTGTAGGCCTCTACTTGTTTATTAATGATTTCCTGTGTTTCCCTAAGTGTGTTCATGTCTTTCTTGAAGTCCTCCAGCATCATGATCAAATATGATTTTGAAACTAGATCTTGCTTTTCTGGTGTGTTTGGATATTCCATGTTTGTTTTGGCGGGAGAATTGGGCTCCGATGATGGCATGCAGTCTTGGTTTCTGTTGCTTGGGTTCCTGCGCTTGCCTCTCGCCATCAGATTATCTCTAGTGTTACTTTGTTCTGCTATTTCTGACAGTGGCTAGACTGACCTATAAGCCTGTGTGTCAGGAGTGCTGTAGACCTGTTTTCCTCTCTTTCAGTCAGTTATGGGGACAGTGTGTTCTGCTTTCCGGCCTGTAGTTTTTCCTCTCTACAGGTCTTCAGCTGTTCCTGTGGGCCTGTGTCTTGAGTTCACCAGGCAGCTTTCTTGCAGCAGAAAATTTGGTCTTACCTGTGGTCCCGAGGCTCAGGTTCGCTCGTGGGGTGCTGCCCAGGGGCTCTCTGCAGCGGCAGCAACCAGGGAGACCTGTGCCGCCCCTTCCGGGAGCTTCAGTGCACCAGGGTTCCAGATGGTCTTTGGCTTTTTCCTCTGGCGTCCGAGATGTGTGTGCAGGGAGCAGTCTCTTCTGGTTTCCCAGGCTTGTCTGCCTCTCTGAAGGTTTAGCTCTCCCTCCCACGGGATTTGGGTGCAGAGAACTGTTTATCCGGTCTGTTTCTTTCAGGTTCCGGCGGTGTCTCAGGCGCAGAAGTCCTGCCGCTCCTGGGCCCTCCCCCAGGGGAGCCCAGAGGCCTTATACAGTTTCCTCTTGGGCCAGGGATGTGGGCAGGGGTGAGCAGTGTTGGTGGTCTCTTCCGCTCTGCCGAAAACTCTTTATTTTACCGAATTGTTTATAGTGAAGAATTTTTAAAGTAGCCATAAGAAAAAGAGGGACATTTCTGGGGGTGCTCTGTGGGTCTTATTAACTGACCATAGTTTTCATTTCTTCTTCCTTCTTTCCAAAGAGCAGAATAAGCCCAGAGGTCCCTTTCCCTTTGGATAGCTTTACTGTCAAGACTTCAGTCAATTTTCTGAAGGTAGCACCATTTAACTATAACTCCCATCTTTACGTTTCACATGGTTCTAATATAAAATTCTCCAACTCCTTCTAGCACATAATAGAATAAATGCCATACAAAGCAGAAACATACACATAGCAGCAATTTGAGCCCTGTCGGCATATATTTTTCACAACCTGCTTTAATAAGGGTTCAACCTCTCCTCTAGCCCACCACCCACCAGAGGTAGTGGGGACAAAGGCAATTAGGATATGGGGAAAAGTAGACCTGTTTAGAAATAGTTCTTTGAGGCAATTCCAATCTTCATTGTTCTCAGTCCAGTCTACTAGCAAACCCCAAACACGAATCAGTAGCTGTAGTGTAGTACACTCTGCACCCATGCACGAATCAGCAAGGAAGGACAGTTAAATCCAGAAGAAGCCACAAGGGTCTCCAATCAGCCCGAGTCTGTGGAAATGGCAAGAAGCCACCGGAATCTCAAGAGATGTTCTTTGGTGAGTTTCTCTTTATGAAGTCACCACAAGTGAAACTCAACAACATACGGTAAAACAAACTAATACATGTATGTCATCAGTGGAGACTAATTAGGTGGAGTGAGATAAACCAACACTCGAGCTCCCATGGACTGTGGAGTCATATTTATATTCATTTATACATCACGTGTCCTTTCACATGTTTGGTATTGCAAAACATCCTTTACCTATGCTGGCTTCAGCAAAAAGTTCATTTCACATGTCTGTTTTACCAAAACATTCTTTCACCTGTCTGTCCCAGCAAAATATCATTATAACCCAACCGAGTCTCCAAAGAAACTAGAAATTTCCACTTTAGAGCCCACTCACACAGTTGACTTCTGGAGTTCTATTGGGAATGTTCTCTCCTGAGTACAAGTCCCTTCATCATCTCAGATCTAACATGATCAAATCAATGGATCGTCCTCCTGCCAGCAGGACAAAATTCTAACCCACTGGACATGTCATATGTGCATGTCATATAATCACTCCCAGTCAACAAATGTCACATTTCAAGGTTCCTAGGACTGTGCCTACATGCACATGCATGCACGCGCACACACACACACACACACACACACACACACACACACACACACTTCAAGAAATTTTCTATTAATATGTGGATATTCTTATAGCACTGGGAGTAGAAACCAGGGTCATGTGAGTGCTAGGTCCACATTCTGCCACCAACGTACATCTCTAGCCTTGATGTTAGTTTAGTTGGGGTTAGGTGTTTACAAGATAGCCATGCTGGTCTCAAACTTGCTGGGTAGCCAGGACAAGTTTTAAATTTATTATTCTCCTGCCCCAGCTCTCTGTATAACTGGTGTTATACAGATAAGCCGCCTTTTATTTTATAAAAACATCCTGTTTGTTTTCTCTGAATATCTATATACTGAATGTTTCCAAACAAACAGGCAATGTTCATTCACAATGACTCTTAAAGTCACACTTCTATATGTACTGAGTTTTCTTTTCTTGTTTTTAATTGGTTATTTTATTGATTTAAATTTCAAATGTTGTCCTCCTTCCTGATTTCACTTCCCCAAACCCCTATCTCATCCCATTCTCCCTGTTTCTATGAGGGTGCGCCCCCACACACCCACTCCCACCTCATGGTCCTAGCATCGTCCTATGCTGGGGCATCAAGACTCCACAGGACCAAGGGCCTCTCCTTCTATTGATGCCAGATAAGGCAATCCTCTGCTACATATGCAGCTGGTGCCATGGGTTCCTCCTTGTATACTCTTTGACTGGTAGTTTAGTCCATGGGAGATCTAGAGGCAGGGGCGGGGAGCTGGTTGGTTGATATTGTTGTTTTTCCTATGGGGTTGCAAACCCTTTCAGCTCCTTCAGTTCTTTCTCTAACCCCTCCATTGGAGTCCCAGTGCTCAGTCCAGTGGTTGGCTAGACAAGCATCTATATCTGTATTGGTCAGTCTCTGACAGAGCCTCTCAGGTGACAGCCATAACAGGCTGCTGCCAGCAAGTGCTTCTTGGCATCAGCAATAGTGGCTGGGTGTTGGCCGATGAGATGGATCCCTAGGTAGGGTGGTGTCTGGTTGGACTCTCTTTCAGTCTCTGCTCCATTCTTTGTCCCTGCATTCCCTTTAGACAGGAGCAATTCTGGGTTAATATTTTTTAGATAGGTGGGTGGCCCCATCCCTTAACCAGGGGTAGTGCCTAACCATTGGATATGGTCTCTACAAGTTCTATGTCCCCTTTGTTGGATATTTTGGCTAATGTTGTCCCCATTGGATCCTGTGAATCTCTTGCTTCCCTGACATCTGGGGGAAAAATCTGCAACTTTTACTGACCTTGCGAGAAGTCCATACGATGTGTCTTGATCATATTCACTACTCCTTCAGTGCTCCCAGATCTTTGCTACATGTCCATTTTGTGTTCTCTAGAGTGTTGTCAACTTATTAGGGGCTACACTATTAAAGAAAAGCGTTTGTCTATCTTCCATGGTTATCTATAATCAATAACCTCTTGACCTGTGCTGAATAAGTCTTTCTTCCCACATACACTCTCCATATTAGAATTTGGTCTGACTCATGCTTACACAGGTCTCAGACATGCTATACAACTGATGTGAGTTCATGCAGTTACGCTATCAAAACATGTCAGGAAGATCTACTGCCTTTGACTGTTATGCTCTTTTTACTCTCTCTTTGGCAATGATCTCTGAGCTGTGGGAGGAAGAGGTGTGGTCTAGATGTTCTGTAGATGGCTAACATTGTACAGACTCTATTTTCTGTACTTTGGATTTTCTGTACTTTGGTCTGTCATAGGATTCTGTACTACTAACTAACTCCTGGAATTAGATGTTTTCTGATGAACGATAGAAGATGCATTGACTTGGGGGTATTATAGTAAACCATTAAGTGTTCTTTTCATAATGCATATTTAGCCAAATAATAGTTCTTTCCTCAGGGTTATGACCTGTCTAGTTATAAATTCCTGGACAGCCGTGGTGCAGGGTATAGGTCTTATGTTGTAGAATATACCTTAATTTCAACAAGAAGATGGTTAGTTCTAATAAAAAATGGGGTTCCGAGCTAAACAAAGAATTCATAGCTGAGGAATATTAAATGACTGAGAAGCACCTAAAGAAATGTTCACCATCTTTAGTCAAAAGAAAAATGCAAATCAAAACAACCCTGAGATTCTACCTCACACCAGTCAGAATGACTAAGATCAAAAACTCCATCGACAACAGATGCTGGCAAGGATTTGGAGAAAGAGGAACACTCCTCCATTGTTGGTGGGATTGCAAACTGGTACAACCATTATGGAAATCAGTCTGGAGGTTCCTCAGAAAACTGGACATTGAACTACCTGAGGACCCAGCTATACCTCTTTTGGGCATATACCCAAAAGATGCTCCAACATATAGCGAAGACACCTGCTCCACTGTGTTCATAGCAGCCTTATTTATAATAGCCAGAAGCTGCAAAGAACCCAGATGCCCTTCAACAGAGGAATGGATACAGAAAATGTGGTACATCCACACAATCGAATACTCCTCAGCTATCAAAAACAATGACTTTATGAAACTCATAGGCAAATGGATGGAACTGGAAAATATCATCCTGAGTGAGGTAACCCAATCACAGAGTGCATGGTATGCACTCATTGATAAGTGGATATTAGCCCAAATGCTTGAATTGCCCTAGATGCACAGACCACATGAAACTCAAGAAGGATGACCAAAATGTGAATGCTTCACTCCTTCTTTAAAAGGGGAACAAGAATACCCTTGGGAGGAATTAGGGAGGCAAAGTTTAGAACAGAGGCAGAAGGAACACCCATTCGGAGCCTGCCCCACATGTGGCCCATACATATACAGCCACCTAACTAGATATTATGTTTGAAGCAAAGAAGTACAGGCTGACAGGAACTGGATTTAGATCTCTCCTGAGAGACACAGCCAGAATACAGCAAATACATAGGCGAATGCCAGCAGCAAACCACTGAACTGAGAACGGGACCCCCTGTGGATGGAATCTTAGAAAGGACTGAAAGAGCTGAAGGATCTTGAGACCCCAGATGAACAACAATGCCAACCAACCAGAGCTTCCAGGGACTAAGCCACTACCCAAAGACTATACATGGACTGACCCTGGGCTCCAATCTCATAGGTAGCAATGAATAGCCTAGTAAGAGCACCAGTGGAAGGGGAAGCCCTTGGTCCTGCCAAGACTGAACACCCAGTGAACGTGATTGTTGGGGGAGGGCGGTAATGGGGGGAGGATGGGGAGGGGAACAGCCATATAGAAGGGGAGGGGAGGGGTTAGGGGGGATGTTGGCCTGGAAACCGGGAAAGGGAATAACATTTGAAATGCAAATAAATACCCAATTTAATAAAGAGGGAAAAATGTGTGTGTGTGTGTGTGTGTGTGTGTGTGTGTGTGTGTGTGTGTGTGTGTGTGGAGAGAGAGAGAGAGAGAGAGAGAGAGAGAGAGAGAGAGAGATGGTCAGTTACTCCCATGGTTGTTTTGATAATTCCAAACCACTTACTGCCTCCCCTCTCACCTTCAGATGTTACAATACCTGCTTCTTCCTTCCTGTTTTTCCATGTTCGTTGTAAATAACTCAATTGCACATGCGTCATTGCTTTATACTTCTCCACTCAGTATATACTTCCTTTCTTTTTTTTATATATACTTCCTTTCTAAAAATAATTTTAATAATCTGGTCCCTTGTTCCAAATAAACTTAGTGTTTTGTCAACTCTACGCTTCAGTTACTTACATCTGATTTCCAGTTGCTTTGATAATGCACTATTTGTTGGTTGCCCTTGGCTGGAAAGTACACTGTTTATCAGTGTGTTCTATTCATGATTATCTGGCAGTTCAGGCATACGATTTAATGTAATTGATGTCTCCTATTTACTAATGGATATTACATCATCATTATTTAGAAAATTTGCAGCTGAATTGGCATCTGATTAAGCATACGTGATTGAGGTTAAGAGCCTGTGACTGTCTGGAGAATACTTGTTTGTAGTGCGTGCTGTGCAGTATGGAAGCTATCTGTGGGCTGCAGCTGGCTTTCCCTTTTGCTAATTGTCTGCACTCTTTGCGGTTAAGTGGCCATTGACATGCTCAACTTCAGCGTGTCTTCCTACATACTAAAGGACAAAACATTTACTTTGCCATGGTAATGTAATGTAAATAAAAAGGAAGCCAAGATCATTTTATGTAGTTAGATAAATGAGTATGATACAAACATGCTTAACTCCCTCATATCAGAAGAGTTTTAAAATCAAAGACATTATTTTACACATAAGGAACCAAGGAATTGGTATAGTTACAGTTCATTGAGTCCTTAGAACAACCCTCAAAAGTAGGTGTAGTTACAGTTTATTAAACTGGAGCCCTTTGGGGCGTTCAGCGTTAAATTCATCTACTAATTCTCGTCGTGTTCCATATTTTGTGAGTGGGTACAGTGCAGTACTTGACTAGGTTTTGGCCAGTGAGTTACAAAAAGTAGGAGAAGCTGACTTTATGAGCTCAAGCATCTCTTTGGTCAGTGCTCACAGTGGCTTCTATATCAGTCTCGGGCCCACAGTGAAGGCATCAGGAAGCAGAACCACAGCCTATCCTTGCTCGCTATGTGGCATGCAGAAGAAATAAAGCTTGTGAATGAGCATTGAGCTGTGAGAGGGCTTGTCTGTACTGCCTAGCCTGGTATGTATGATGAGTGTGATTCCAGCCCTGTGTATCCCTGGTAGTGTGAGCTTCTGTGAGCTGCTTAACCATCTCATTTCTTTCAGCTCTCTGAAAAAGAAAATGAGTGTATTATTTAAATGCTTGGTCTAAAGACCAGATTAGCATTATTGCATCCTTGAATAAAGTCAGATACGTGCATATAAAATCATACCTGTCATTTATCCATCAATGACTTTCAATCATCTAGATCCTTGTTTATATTTTGGTGCTTGTTTTGGGATCAGGTCTTGATGAATATCCAAGGTTGGTTGAGACTTCATTATGTAGCCAAGGTCAAATTAAATGCAATAGAAATTTTAAAGGCTTTAAAAATATTTTATTATCATTATTATTATTATTATTATTATTATTATTGTTGTTGTTGTTGTTGTCTCATAATGCTTAATCATGACATTTTAAAGAACCTTCCAGGCCCTTTGCATATATATTATGGTTTCTGGTTTTGTGTGTTTTGTGTGCTTTGTGGTATTTCTGTATGTGCAGAGGCATTTGTGGGCACTATTTGTGTTTTTTCTTTGGCCCCTTTTATTTTGTTTGTTCTTATAATCATATTCAGTTTGTTTGCTTTTGTTTTCTCTTGCCTGACTGTTGTTCTTTAGATGCCTATTTGTTTTGTAAGGAGAGAGAGAAAGAGTGTAAATCACTGAGGGAGGAGAGGTGGGGAGGATCTGAAAGGAGTTAACAAAGGGAGAACTTTAATCAGCAGTATAGTGTATGGAGAAAAATCCATTCTCATTAAAAGAAAAATAGAAACTCACATGTATATGTATATATATAATTTGTGTGTATGTGTTTTAATAATTGTTTTAAATTCTAATTTCATTACTAAAAATGTCAAGCCATTTTGAAAAAACAAATTCACTATCCTCTTGCCGCTCTCATGTTAAAATATAATTTTTATTAGACATTCGTTTTAATTGTCAGGGCCTGGTGAGATGGGTCACTGGATGCAAACACTTGCTATATAGCCCTTGTGACCCAAATTCCGTTCCTAGAATCCATAGGAGAAGGATGAGATTCTACCCCTGAGTGTTGTTCCATGACCTCTATACATGCACATGTACCCCGCCCCTCTCTCTCTCTCTCTCTCTCTCTCTCTCTCTCTCCCTCTCTCTCTCTCTCTCTCTCTCTCTCTCACACACACACACACACACACACACACACACACACACACCAATATTCTACAAAAAAGTTCTAAGTCTATTGCTAAATTTCATTAATTAACTTTTTCTGCTAGGGATCAGATTGAAAATGTAAACTAAAATTTGCTCTCACGTCCCACAAAACAAATAAACAAACAAACAGACAGACAAAAATCATCCCATAGTGTTGTATGCCAAATTCTAATAATATGTACTGTTATTTTTGTATGGACTATCAATACAGCTCAATGGTATTTTCGTACATATTGTTTTCAGAATTTTGGTCTAACTACAGTTTGAACATTTTAATTATTCCTTTTGGTTCTAATGACTTTCAGTGTAAGTTAAATAAACTATGTTTTATATAATTTTTCAGTTTTCTTTCTCTTTTGACTAAACCAATAGGTGTATAATTTGATACAGTTTTATGTTTTAAGAACAGGAGCTGCAAAATATTCTTCAGAGACCAGTGTCACTACATACGCTGTTGACCCTAGGAAGCAGAGTAACAGCTCAGTGATGGAAACATTAGGGGCATGGGATGACAAATATCCTTGCCTGCTAAGACCTAGGAGATAGATGAAAAGAAAACCTAAGAGCTATGGAATAAAGAGAGACATCTCAGGAATGAAAAAGGCTAAGGAGAAGGTGGGGGGAGAGAGAAAGAGACAGAGGAGAGAGAGAGAGAGAGAGAGAGAGAGAGAGAGAGAGAGAGAGAGAGAGAGAGAGAGAGGAGAGAGGAGAGAGAAGAGAGACGGAGAGACAGAGACAGACAGAGAGACAGAAACAGAGAGAGAAGAGGAAAAGCTAAAGAAGAGAGATCCAGAAAAGGAGAGAGGTGGGAAGGGCTTGGAATGCCCTTGGAAAACCTGAAGCTGCCCCTGACCTAAGGAAGGCTGTTCTCAGCATTATCCCTGGTAGAGAAGTGTTTTCAAAATTCTTGTTATCTACACATGCAGTCTTAATCCCTCACGTTTAAAAACTAAATCAGAAGCTGTATTTTCAATTCACAAGCCAATGTTGGAGTGCTAAGGATAACTGGAACCAATAAGATTCAGTCTGTTGTTGTCTCTCAAGAAGTCCAAAGAGATGGTGCAGCTGCTCATGGGTTAAAGCACAAAAGTGCATATTGCTGCCACATGTGGGTGACCCAAGTGTGTCCTCTAACATGCTACTTTTCTGTCTTAGTCATATCTTTTGAAACCCATACAACTGGCTTCTGTTAGCAGAAGTCCCGGAGGAACAATATTTGAGGACCGTTTTATTTCTACCCAGTCTTGTGCTGTGATTGATGCCCCCGAGAACAGCGGCTGGTGGGCACCTCTTTGGCTTGGCCTTACTGTCTAACTTCTGTCAGAATTCACGAAGGAGCCTTGCTTATCAGTATAATGGCAACATGATGTCCGCAGAGTCCTGCAAAAAAGGGGACCCCACATTGGCTTCAAGCAAGCCATTCACCAAAGAACTTTACAAAACTTTTCATCTCCAAATTATTCATTTAATTAGCTCTTCAATGTAAAGTTTGAGCACTTTAATGAAAAAGTAAACTCTCTCATGTAAAAACTGACAGAGTTCTGACATTGTCCATTTATAGCTGCTCTTTTCTTGAAAGTCATCTAAACTTAGATATATGCAGATCACATGCTTTTAATGTGGTATAATACTGGCTCAGAGACTGTTTTGAAGCCTGGGTTGTTTTAATGAGGAAAACTAATTATATATCTCAGAGGAAAAGAAGGTGCTTGTAGAAAAAAGAAAATAAATCCGTTCGTGTTGTGAGATTGATTGCACACTACTCACACTTATTTATAAATTATAATGTACATGGCTCTTGCATGACTCTGAGTATGGTCACATGAATTCTTGTTTCAAGGGAGTATTCCTTTATGAAATGTGAATGTATGGTTGAACAAAGACATTTTGTTCTATCTGCTTATAAGTGCTTTATAAGTGCGGTGATAACTCTTCATTTTTTTTTTTGATATGTCTTCTTCTTCCCAAACTTGGTAATTTTCAGGAGTCTAATAATAACTGAAAACCATTTTTAAAAAGCTGCCAAGAGAGCCTACTTTTCTGTCTGATTTAACTAATGTAGCTATTAGATTTAATCTGTTTAGTTGGGGAAAAAATTAGTTTGTGACTGCAAATGGCTGTCTGCATTAATTACATCCAAATGAACAGGACCATTTTTAGAACTGTTTTTATTTCTATCAATTTTTCTTTACTCAGCTAAATATTTCCCTATCAGTATCAGTTAAAAATCATAGCTAGAGAAGTTTTGAGACCCCGTAGAGTGTTTCCTATACACACTTATTATGATTCTCCAGTTGGAAATTCTAGAGTTCATAAGGCTAGAGATGGGTAGGTCTGAAGTTCACAGGGTCAAGCCGGGCAAACAGGAAGTTGGCCATCACTGGTATTCAGCACAATGTTGCCCTCTTGAATCTAAGCTCACTTTCCCATCAAAGTCTTGCAGATGGTTGTACGAGGCCTTCCCAGATGATCAAAGATAATTTTTGCTTGGAATCAACTGGTTGTGTAGATGTTAGTTCTATTCACGAAACACCTTTACAGCAGTATCTCAGTCTCTGTGGAATTGAACAACAATGACTATAGCCTAGTAAAACTAGTGTATCTAGTTATTATACCTTCCTTGCCATTTCAAAGGATCCTTAGTGAATGACCTGATAAGGTTTCTTCTGTGTGCTCAGTCAGGACCTGCTAAGGATTCCTATCTTAGAATTTATATAGAAAAATTATATTAGAAAAATGTATTTATATGGTCTTATACTGTGCCTCTCAGCATAGTCTTGAGATCCCAATCATTCTTAGTTTCTTTAGTGCCTGTTATGACAGGAAGCATATAGTAGATCAATGGGACAGCATTCTTTGCTCTGCTGCCCCATGTCCTTTATCATACAGTTGAAAGAAATTAAAATTCTAGTTTCCTACTTTACCTATACCCACCACTGTTGAGTAACATGGTTTCTGGTCTTTAATCCCAATTCCAGAACATAGCTGACTGTGTTATGGACGTCCACCAATCTTTATCTATTTTCCTCATCTAAAAGTCATGGAGGGTAAAGGAGATTATTTCTGACTCAAGAGTGGCCTGAATATATATGAAGACATAGAAATGGCAGTGATAAGGAAGTGTGGAGGGTATGTATACAAGAAGGTTAGGTGGAGGGTGGCAATGGGGATAGTCTAGGAGAGAATCATCATACCAGAATTATGAATATAATTTTAATTAAGGAGAATGGATGGAATATCCTCCTGGTAAACATGGAGTAGTCTACATTTTCATGCAATGTATATATACAAGGAGGCTAAAATCAATGTGTTATGCTATAATTCCAGCTTATAAATTAAGAGTGAGTGGAAGGATAGAAAGCAAAATGCTTACACTTTGCATAGCATCTTCAAGGCACTGTTCTCCTTCTCTCCCTGTGTGTGTAGTCACAGAAAGTCTGATATTTATGTCCAGGTAAAGAAACAGAGTGTTCTTTGCTCCAGAAACTACATAACCTCAGTGTACTACAGGGCTTCAGAAATAAGTTCCAGAAGCCTGGAGGTAAACTTTCCTTTTATTGGTGTTTATGGGAAACCTCATTCCAACTACTTGCTGTGGTGTAGTCAAATCTACTGGAAGTTTCCAAATTACTCACTGTACCTGATGAGATCTTTAAGTAGACAATAGATTCTTTTCAGCAAATGGGCACCATTCCCCCCACTGTAACTAGGTTTTGGCTAATACTATGGAAACAGGAGTGATGTTCACAGCTGTTACATAATGACCAGGGAGAGAGGGTATCTGCTACTCCTCTTTGTTTAACCTGAATATTTTTAATGTGATTTCAACTGCATACATTTGGGTTATTTTAAAACGTTTAGAGCCTGGAGAGATAGCCTGGTGGCTAAGAGTTTCTATTGCTCTTCTAGAGGACCTGAATTTGGTCCCCATGCTCTATGTTGGGTGGCTTACAACCACTTGGATCTTTAGTTCAAGGTATCTGATACAAGCCTCTGGCTTCTACAGGCACCAACATACACAGATATACAGGCACATCGACATAGATTGAAAAATAAAATTCAATGTTCATAAT
The DNA here is from genome assembly GCF_021556685.1 of Rattus norvegicus. NCBI lineage: Eukaryota > Metazoa > Chordata > Mammalia > Rodentia > Muridae > Rattus > Rattus norvegicus. The sequence goes on from NC_141536.1 coordinate 128,368,093, forward strand.
TACAAAAGAGGTAACTCAAAGATATCAGATATAACATAAATGTTTAAAACATGTTAGAAATAATAAAGTCAAAAGATCTGAAGAATGGAACAAGCAGAATTATTTGTACTTGAAGCAACAGCATTGAGAGGCTCAAGTCGACAACAGAGATATTACTGTAATGGAGAAGAGAAGTAAGCAGCACTTTCACAGAAGAGAAGAAGATGAGTCAAGATGGAAATAGTGAAAATGATAGGGTTTTGGGGGATGAAGAAAAAAAGTTGAGTTCAGCATGGACAGTTACATAGTTACTGGAAGAGCCATGGTGACCATTAAAAGTGGCTGTCAGAGGGATGGGTATAACCTTCCACATCCCTTTCAATAAATCATGTACACATTCTAGCTTGAAACAATATCAGTAATTAGTTATATAGTCAGGGCTCGTTCTAAAGTAAGGCTATTTACTTTGTATTTTCTGTTTATTTTGATTTATTTTCCTACCTAATATGATGTTTGTATGTAACATGTTAATTATATTTCATCCATTTATTTCAGGATGTAGACTGTTTTCCATATGTTTCCTATTTGAGATGATGTTTACAAGGAAAGTTTTATAAGTGCAGACATTTGTTTTTCTTGGCAGTTAGAAAACTCTGAAGTGGAGGATTGCTGTCCTTTCTGTAGTCCCTAGGATGACCCAGAGGTCAGATTCACCTTGGCAAGCATAGCTGAATCTCAAGAGCACGCTGAGCTGTAGTTCAAGTTTGGGCAGCTTCTCAGCAGCCAGTGCAGCCTTCTGCTCTGCGTGGACGAGTTGTCCCTTCTCCTGGACTTTACCACCAGGACACCTGGCACGTCTCATCATAAACATTTACATGAATTATGCTGTGGAGGCATAAATGACCTTGCACAATGGACACATGTTTGCATAGAAAACAGGTGTCAGGGTGTGACCAGGACACTTTGAGTGTCTGCTACGAGCCACCCTTTGCCCAGTTAATGATTTCTATCTCTGTTACCTTTTGCTGGAGTGATCTGGGTGTTGATGAACATCAGAACTCATGAATTGGAAAGGCCAGAATCAGAAAGGTCTTTTGTCCCTTCCCCAATGCCACTTTTAGCTTTATTCTGAAGAAGCCTCTTTTTTCACCCAAGGTGAAAGTGGCAGTTTTCCTGATTGTAACCTGCTGATTGTTAGAGACAAAAGTATCCTAACATCACATGGCAGGGAACTGTTTGATGGGCAAGAGGAATAATTTATTCATACCTCCACTTCTGAACCTACCCTTTCTTTTCTCTTCTTTTCCTTTCTTTTCTTTTCTTTTCCTTTCTTTTTGAGGAACTTGGAAATTACAGTTAATAATTTTATCAAAGGGTGTCAAGACTAGATACAGGGATATAGTGTGGTTTAGTATCGCAGACTCCATTTGTTCAGATACTCTATAACGGTCCATCCTCATCCTGCACCCTGGCACCCCCTCAACCCAGCAGTCACTCTATTCCTTCCCAGTAAGGTTGCCAGACATCATATACAAAGCTGAAAGGGATTTTAATGTGAGATAGACAGTGAATATGATCTGTGTTTGAGTATGTTTCAGATATTAGGTGGAACAAAGTTATTCTAACATTTTATGTTAGACTTAATTCAGATTTAATCAAGCATGTCATTTTTCTGCTTGTTAAATCTGATGACTCTAAGTGAAAAGCATTTTTGAGGAGGTACAACTAAATTTGGGCATTTCATCATGTTATGCTCTTATTCCACAGGGTATGGATACAAGCTTCTCTCATCCTTAAAAAATGTAGTTTAGGCACTGGGAAGATGGATCAGTAAATTAAGGCATTTGCCTCTAGCCCTCACTACCTGCATTTACCTTCTGGACCACACCCAGTGAAAGGTGATAACATACTCTTACCAGTTGTCCTCCTAATTCCAAACATGAATCCCTGATAATTTTTTTATTAAAAGCAATGGCCAAGTATTTAATTTTTATATTTAAAAGCATCATTCTCACACTCATGTGTGGTGAGATGTTGACAGCTTGAGTGTGACTTCTCCCAGTTACTGTGGGGAAGTACACTCTTCTATATCTTAGTTTGTGTCTAGAAAAATGGCCTACAGGGAATGGAAGTTCACGTTCAGCTTGCTTTATGACTCACTCCTATCAGTATTTGTCATCCTATCAGCTAAACAACTTCCCTGAATTTTAATTCTAGTATCTAGGAACCCATCCTCACTCTATGTGTACTGCATTGACGCTGCATATACAATGAAAAAGGTCACGGACAGACATCATGATCAAGTGCACCATAGCAATTGATATATTTTCAGCTGGGCTGTGAATATTTTAGATCAAGGATTCTTAGAGCAAACTGTCTTTCCTATTATGGGGGCAGTCACATTGTGTTTCCTCCAGGACCATAAAAAAAGGTGGTTCTGCCTCAGAATGGAATAGTTTATTCACTGTTCCTATTAGGATCAGGCTTCTGCGAGCAATGTTAATTCCAATCAGTTTGACTCATTATTCCTCAGAAGATTGAAGCCCGGATATTTTTCCTCAACAGATAGGAATTTCATATGACTTTCAAGGTCACACAGCAAAATTTGCCATAGAGAACAGAGTGTCTAAAGAGAAATTATTCTAAGGGTATTTGTCTCTAATCTTACTTCTTAGCTAGCCAATTTCATGTAGCCATGGAGGCAAACGGATGTAGCTAAGTAAGTTATTTCCAGTACATTAAAATAAATGCCCCAAAGCCCATGTTATGTTGCTTTCATTCAGGAAAGATGATACACTAAAATACCAGAACCCTTTTCTATCTCTTTTAAATTAGAGGAATATACAATTATTATGTCTGCTATCTTAGCCCCCCTCCAAAAGCAGTGCAAATTGCTCTAGTGGCTAAATGTGAAAACATGAATAAAGCGTGATTTTCAACATTCCGCTTGGTATTGTCCATGTCACATTCCTGTGAGGAGGACTGTCATCCATTTAGTTACAGGACCATTCCAAGACCCCAAAGGATATGTGAATTCAGCAAACTCCGAGTCCTACCTAGACTATGCTAGTTTTCCTAAATGTGGAACCCTACACTAACATTTAATTTGTATATTTGGCGTGGTTCAAAAGTGTAAAATACAGAAGGAGATGGGAGAAAGGATAAATAACACTAAGAATGTTTGAAAAAGCTATAAGGAATTATTTTATATTTGCCTAAAATTACATATAGCAGATATGAGCATTATGTGTGTACTTTTAATGAAGTTATGCCACTTGGGTTGAAAATGCTTCCCGTAAGAGCTATTGACCTATTACCAGGCGTGAGAGTTATTGATTAGGGGAGTTCAAGAGACTCCCAAAACAATATAGTCAATTGCTCTTACCACTGTTTACCTCCCAGAGGCTGAAAGTTAAGTCCCTGCTGCTGAAAACACCACACACTTCAGACGCAGAACTTGGAATATTAGAGTTTGTTCTGAAAGTCTCCTCCTTTTCACCCAGCATTTATAGTACCAGACGGTGCTATGCAAGCTGCCTCTAGAAAGAAGCAATCAGTAGTCCCACCCAGTCGTCATGCCTGTGAATTGCAAGACTGCCCAACACAGAAAGATACCCCTAAAGGTACAATAGTGGCAGTCATATCTTGATGGTAACCAAGACTTACACACTCCAGAAGAGGGAAACCAGGCTTGGTACTGGAAGCCTAGGCAAACACCTTGGCATATCAACGTCATAGATCTTATATGGGAACTTACTACCTCTACTGTATTAGATGAGCATAGTTCCTAACTGCATTCCAACATACCCTTATTCCACAGGTGAGTTATCTCCCATTCCTCATTAAAGAAGTCTCCCTTTACAGCAGGAAATTACTTCAGAAAGTCAAAGCTAAATAAAATGCAGATACAAATGTATGCAGGAGCCTTCTGTCAGTAGTTATAGCTACAATAGAACATCTGAACCTGGGGCTCAAGGAACATAGCAGAAGAGGAGGTAGAAAAGTTTCAAGGGCCAGAGGACCAGCGATGGTGTCTTCTAGAAATCACAGGGAAGGTACACCCAGGATATCTCAACAATAGGGCTATCTGAACAAGACTTAAAAAGTGAAAACACCAATAGGCATGCTAATATTGAAAAGGACAGCATCACAGAGGCTCCCTTAGACAAAGAACTGTAGGCAAGACTTCTGAGAGAGGGAAAATTCGTCTTCCCAAAGGGAGAGCAAAGTACACACAAGTGACATGAAATGGACTGAGCAAGTTGTTTTACAAAGAGTCTATCAAGTTGAAAGAGTGTAATGAATATAGGCACGATTGGAGGGAAGAAAGGAAAAGAAGAAAATATAATTATACATTCATTAAAATTTATAAAATAGAAAAATAAATAGTATAGTTTTAGAAAGAAAGTATACAATAAGTAATAATA